>NW_027466666.1:17500-49745 GCF_050575085.1 Anarhichas minor
GTTTTAATATCCACCTTTTAACATTATTTGATCCCTTTCCATGAGTGTTGTGCACTAGCTGCACTTTTACTGCACCCAAAAAAAGCCTTTTTTGACACCGCCTGGCTTTCTAGCTAAACGGCCAAAAAGGCCTCAAGAAACCTGCCACCTCTGAGAGTGTGTGTTGGGTGGGTTTTGCACAGTTTTTGTGAGTGTGACTTGCGTGTTGACCCCTATAGGGGTTTGAGTGTGGTTTGTCACCATAAAGCACATTGTGCTACATTAAATAAATTGGCCCTTTCTTGGGCTCTTTTCTGAGCCGACTAGAATTTTATACCGGAGGTTTTAGGGAAGGTTTTAATAAACTCTAAATACTCGGGTCCTTTTTTCCAGAAGGACCTAGAGAAAAGAGGAACGTTTTTAATAGAGGAGGATCAATTTGAAATAAATCAGGAGGCAACTGGTGGGCAAGTTTTGCACCTCAGCTTTTAGCCTGACTGACTTTTTTTAACACATGGACCCATAAAGTACGGTCTTTTTATCATTATTTGATCCTCCCCTATGGAAGCGGTATTGCATGAAATTGCATTGGAGTTACACCCTTGGGATTTTTGAAAAATAAACCCAGAGAAAGGGAAGAAAAACCTTTTAGCAATAGGAAGGGGATCAATTTGAATAATCGGCAGGTTATAGGTTAAAGCTTTCCCCCCCCGTATTTTTGTTTGTCAGTCATTTCCTACCCTTTTACCGAATACTTACCTGGCTCCTTGTGGAGGTGGGACCATGGTCCTCGGGGTCCATAGACGATTTCCATCTCGTAGTCTTTCGGGGGAGACGTCTGGGAGTGTGAGAAGTACTAGGCCCTCCATCCCTGCTGACAATAAATTGCACAAACAATATTTCAAACTGCTACAAGCGGTCCACCATGCAGAGGTGGTGGAGGAGACCCAGCGGTCCCATATGTTCCCGGTGGGGATGCGGAGGCAGGTCAATAAATTGACCTCCTTCATTAAGCCTTCATCCCCCAATGCTGAGACCACTGCAAAGGTCAAACTGAACACAGACGAGTGGATGCGAGCGAACATGAATATTCTTAAGCACCACTACGATCAAGTGATAGCAGTGGGCCTGCAGGACCTGCCCCCTGTGGATCAGGTGGCATTGGACAGAGCGATTGCCTATGGTAAAACTAGGTATAAGAAACGACTAAAAGTCTCGTCCATTGCTGCCTTGATATCGTTGGTGGGGGGTGGGACACGGGCTCCCTCTGGCTTGGTTAACACCACCTTTGGGCCGGACCCCGATCTCGGATCCAATCCTCACCCAAGTCCTAACCTTAACCCCAGTCCTAACCCCAACTCCTATCCCAGCCTTAATTCTAACCCTGACCCCAACCCTTACCCTAACTTTAACCCCAATTCCTACCCCTATCCTCAGCCTAACCCTAAACCCAACCTCCTTCCCCAATCCCCTTCCCCTACCTTGGATGAGATTGGTCCTAGCGTGGTTTTGGCGCGGATTAGGGGGAGTCCTCCCAAGCCATCGAGCCCTGGGACTAGCAGTGTTGCACTGGGTATTCATCCCACCCCTTGCCTGGGGTCACTGGATGACCTTCCGCCGAGCCCACCTAGTAAGGAGAGGATACTGACGGATGGGGATCTGGGATTGGATCACCCTCTTGAGGATTCCACCCTATCAGGGGATGATCCATCTGGCTCCCTATCATACCTGTTGGACCTCTGTGATGGTTCCCCTCAGAGACCGACCCTGCATGCCAACTTATACCGGAAAATTGCGAACTGGTCTCTGACGGTGGAAAAACCTGTGCTAGTGGTGGGAGATGAGAATTTGGCAGAGATACCAGGGTGGGGAGATGCACTGGTGCAGGTGGACAGTTTCCCTGGGGCCCAAATACACCATATGAAGGGAATTCTTGATAAATTGGACCCTTGCCCCACTGTCCGGATGGTTTTGCTCTCGATTGGCTTGAACAACTGCCTGAGAGGGAATTTGCTTAAAACTATTAAAAAACAATTCCACCAATTGATGGCAGTGGCGGGCAGGGCTTTTCCCCAGGCGAAAATCTGTGTACCACTGATCCAGTTCTCATCACAGCTCCCGCCACAGGCAAAACACCTAATAGCACAAACAAACATCTTCTTGGAAGAATCTTTTAGCGTGTTGGAGGGTGTGGAGGAACAATTCTTTAGGGTACGGTCGGATCACCCAGAGTACTGGACAAAGAGGACGGCCCTAGAGATTTTAGACTGTTGGATGGGACAAACAGAACACTTTTTCACATAAAAAAATAAATGTACTTACCTGCAAAATATATAAAAAAATACTCACCTTCGGGGAAACATAAAACAAACCTGATCTCAGGACCGGAGTTTGGGGTGGGGTGATCCACAGATAGACGCTGGAATTTAAAATTAAAATACTGTCCAGCGTTCTAAAAACAAAGTGGAACACACAAAAAAACAAGGGAGTCACCGATTGGGAGTTAGTAGAGGAAACAGGACAAACCTTGTGTGCCCGTGCTCTCTGCCTGCCTTCTTGGTAGGCAGAAACCTATTTTCCCTAACCCTAACCCTAACCCTAACCCTAAACCTAACCCTAACCCTAACCCTAAACCTAACCCTAACCCTAACCCTAACCCTAAAGCAATGGGAGTCTATGACAGCTATACTAAAGGAACAAGCTAGAGCCACAGAAACTTGACACACACGTGCTCTGGCTTAATACCAACACACACTGCAAGTTTCAGGAGGCTAGCACCAAGTAGCCAAGAGCTATATACGATCATCACCAAAATAATCCAATGGGGCTCTATGGCAGCCATACCACAGGAAGCAGCTACAGATGCCAGACTTAATACAAAGGTGCTCTGGTGTGCTAGGAATGCACACACCAAGTTTCAGGAGGCTAGCACCAAGTAGCCAACAGCTATATACGATCATCACGCCAAAAGTCTGGTATCCTTGCTATTACCTAACCCTAACCCTAACCCTAACCCTAACCCTAACCCTTTCCATAACACTGCAAGTTTCAGGAGGCTAGCACCAAGTAGCCAAGAGCTATATACGATCATCACCAAAATAATCCAATGGGGCTCTATGGCAGCCATACCACAGGAAGCAGCTACAGATGCCAGACTTAATACAAAGGTGCTCTGGTGTGCTAGGAATGCACACACCAAGTTTCAGGAGGCTAGCACCAAGTAGCCAACAGCTATATACGATCATCACGCCAAAAGTCTGGTATCCTTGCTATTACCTAACCCTAACCCTAACCCCTAACCCCTAACCCCTAACCCTAACCCCTAACCCCTAACCCTAACCCTAACCCTAACCCTAAACCTAACCCTAACCCTAACCCTAACCCTAAAGCAATGGGAGTCTATGACAGCTATACTAAAGGAACAAGCTAGAGCCACAGAAACTTGACACACACGTGCTCTGGCTTAATACCAACACACACTGCAAGTTTCAGGAGGCTAGCACCAAGTAGCCAAGAGCTATATACGATCATCACCAAAATAATCCAATGGGGCTCTATGGCAGCCATACCACAGGAAGCAGCTACAGATGCCAGACTTAATACAAAGGTGCTCTGGTGTGCTAGGAATGCACACACCAAGTTTCAGGAGGCTAGCACCAAGTAGCCAACAGCTATATACGATCATCACGCCAAAAGTCTGGTATCCTTGCTATTACCTAACCCTAACCCTAACCCTAACCCTAACCCTAACCCACCCTAACCCTAACCCTAACCCTAACCCTAACCCAACCCTACTTACCTGCAAAATATATAAAAAAATACTCACCTTCGGGGAAACATAAAACAAACCTGATCTCAGGACCGGAGTTTGGGGTGGGGTGATCCACAGATAGACGCTGGAATTTAAAATTAAAATACTGTCCAGCGTTCTAAAAACAAAGTGGAACACACAAAAAAACAAGGGAGTCACCGATTGGGAGTTAGTAGAGGAAACAGGACAAACCTTGTGTGCCCGTGCTCTCTGCCTGCCTTCTTGGTAGGCAGAAACCTATTTTCCCTTTTACCTAACCTGCCAGTGCCATGGGTATATCTTTCCTCTCGCTCCATAAAACTCCGAAAACACAGAGCAAAAACCTATAACCTTAATTTTCTTTGGGGACTGCTCCCAGAGAACTACACCCCATAAGGGAATTCAATGGGTGTAGAAAAGGTTTTTTAAAATTGTATCTGTGTGATATGGTGACTTTGGTTTAATTTCCCCCCCCCCCCCCCCCCCCCCGTTTGTCTTAAAGAATACATTTTGGCAACCTTGGAAAAACTTGGTTTATCTGAGATTGGTGACGAAGATCCCTATAGGGAAAATCATCAGTCCTGGTTGCCCTCCTAATTGGGGAAAATGATAGACAGGTGTGATGAGCAGGTGTGATGATGTGATTAAAATGCCCAGGTGTGTTTAGCCAATCAGGAGCTTGCTTTTTAGCTCCTCCCCCGTGCTTTTCCTATATGTTGTCTGTTTTGTCGGTCTCCCTCAGATTCCTCTGAAGAAGCCACAGCGTGGCGAAACGTCAGGAGCTCCAACATTTGCACTTAACCCTCAGCCTTGCTGATTTTTAAACAGATGATTTTTAAACAGATGGTTTTAATATCCACCTTTTAACATTATTTGATCCCTTTCCATGAGTGTTGTGCACTAGCTGCACTTTTACTGCACCCAAAAAAAGCCTTTTTTGACACCGCCTGGCTTTCTAGCTAAACGGCCAAAAAGGCCTCAAGAAACCTGCCACCTCTGAGAGTGTGTGTTGGGTGGGTTTTGCACAGTTTTTGTGAGTGTGACTTGCGTGTTGACCCCTATAGGGGTTTGAGTGTGGTTTGTCACCATAAAGCACATTGTGCTACATTAAATAAATTGGCCCTTTCTTGGGCTCTTTTCTGAGCCGACTAGAATTTTATACCGGAGGTTTTAGGGAAGGTTTTAATAAACTCTAAATACTCGGGTCCTTTTTTCCAGAAGGACCTAGAGAAAAGAGGAACGTTTTTAATAGAGGAGGATCAATTTGAAATAAATCAGGAGGCAACTGGTGGGCAAGTTTTGCACCTCAGCTTTTAGCCTGACTGACTTTTTTTAACACATGGACCCATAAAGTACGGTCTTTTTATCATTATTTGATCCTCCCCTATGGAAGCGGTATTGCATGAAATTGCATTGGAGTTACACCCTTGGGATTTTTGAAAAATAAACCCAGAGAAAGGGAAGAAAAACCTTTTAGCAATAGGAAGGGGATCAATTTGAATAATCGGCAGGTTATAGGTTAAAGCTTTCCCCCCCCGTATTTTTGTTTGTCAGTCATTTCCTACCCTTTTACCGAATACTTACCTGGCTCCTTGTGGAGGTGGGACCATGGTCCTCGGGGTCCATAGACGATTTCCATCTCGTAGTCTTTCGGGGGAGACGTCTGGGAGTGTGAGAAGTACTAGGCCCTCCATCCCTGCTGACAATAAATTGCACAAACAATATTTCAAACTGCTACAAGCGGTCCACCATGCAGAGGTGGTGGAGGAGACCCAGCGGTCCCATATGTTCCCGGTGGGGATGCGGAGGCAGGTCAATAAATTGACCTCCTTCATTAAGCCTTCATCCCCCAATGCTGAGACCACTGCAAAGGTCAAACTGAACACAGACGAGTGGATGCGAGCGAACATGAATATTCTTAAGCACCACTACGATCAAGTGATAGCAGTGGGCCTGCAGGACCTGCCCCCTGTGGATCAGGTGGCATTGGACAGAGCGATTGCCTATGGTAAAACTAGGTATAAGAAACGACTAAAAGTCTCGTCCATTGCTGCCTTGATATCGTTGGTGGGGGGTGGGACACGGGCTCCCTCTGGCTTGGTTAACACCACCTTTGGGCCGGACCCCGATCTCGGATCCAATCCTCACCCAAGTCCTAACCTTAACCCCAGTCCTAACCCCAACTCCTATCCCAGCCTTAATTCTAACCCTGACCCCAACCCTTACCCTAACTTTAACCCCAATTCCTACCCCTATCCTCAGCCTAACCCTAAACCCAACCTCCTTCCCCAATCCCCTTCCCCTACCTTGGATGAGATTGGTCCTAGCGTGGTTTTGGCGCGGATTAGGGGGAGTCCTCCCAAGCCATCGAGCCCTGGGACTAGCAGTGTTGCACTGGGTATTCATCCCACCCCTTGCCTGGGGTCACTGGATGACCTTCCGCCGAGCCCACCTAGTAAGGAGAGGATACTGACGGATGGGGATCTGGGATTGGATCACCCTCTTGAGGATTCCACCCTATCAGGGGATGATCCATCTGGCTCCCTATCATACCTGTTGGACCTCTGTGATGGTTCCCCTCAGAGACCGACCCTGCATGCCAACTTATACCGGAAAATTGCGAACTGGTCTCTGACGGTGGAAAAACCTGTGCTAGTGGTGGGAGATGAGAATTTGGCAGAGATACCAGGGTGGGGAGATGCACTGGTGCAGGTGGACAGTTTCCCTGGGGCCCAAATACACCATATGAAGGGAATTCTTGATAAATTGGACCCTTGCCCCACTGTCCGGATGGTTTTGCTCTCGATTGGCTTGAACAACTGCCTGAGAGGGAATTTGCTTAAAACTATTAAAAAACAATTCCACCAATTGATGGCAGTGGCGGGCAGGGCTTTTCCCCAGGCGAAAATCTGTGTACCACTGATCCAGTTCTCATCACAGCTCCCGCCACAGGCAAAACACCTAATAGCACAAACAAACATCTTCTTGGAAGAATCTTTTAGCGTGTTGGAGGGTGTGGAGGAACAATTCTTTAGGGTACGGTCGGATCACCCAGAGTACTGGACAAAGAGGACGGCCCTAGAGATTTTAGACTGTTGGATGGGACAAACAGAACACTTTTTCACATAAAAAAATAAATGTACTTACCTGCAAAATATATAAAAAAATACTCACCTTCGGGGAAACATAAAACAAACCTGATCTCAGGACCGGAGTTTGGGGTGGGGTGATCCACAGATAGACGCTGGAATTTAAAATTAAAATACTGTCCAGCGTTCTAAAAACAAAGTGGAACACACAAAAAAACAAGGGAGTCACCGATTGGGAGTTAGTAGAGGAAACAGGACAAACCTTGTGTGCCCGTGCTCTCTGCCTGCCTTCTTGGTAGGCAGAAACCTATTTTCCCTAACCCTAACCCTAACCCTAACCCTAACCCTAACCCTAAACCTAACCCTAACCCTAACCCTAAACCTAACCCTAACCCTAACCCTAACCCTAAAGCAATGGGAGTCTATGACAGCTATACTAAAGGAACAAGCTAGAGCCACAGAAACTTGACACACACGTGCTCTGGCTTAATACCAACACACACTGCAAGTTTCAGGAGGCTAGCACCAAGTAGCCAAGAGCTATATACGATCATCACCAAAATAATCCAATGGGGCTCTATGGCAGCCATACCACAGGAAGCAGCTACAGATGCCAGACTTAATACAAAGGTGCTCTGGTGTGCTAGGAATGCACACACCAAGTTTCAGGAGGCTAGCACCAAGTAGCCAACAGCTATATACGATCATCACGCCAAAAGTCTGGTATCCTTGCTATTACCTAACCCTAACCCCTAACCCCTAACCCCTAACCCCTAACCCTAACCCCTAACCCCTAACCCTAACCCTAACCCTAAACCTAACCCTAACCCTAACCCTAACCCTAAAGCAATGGGAGTCTATGACAGCTATACTAAAGGAACAAGCTAGAGCCACAGAAACTTGACACACACGTGCTCTGGCTTAATACCAACACACACTGCAAGTTTCAGGAGGCTAGCACCAAGTAGCCAAGAGCTATATACGATCATCACCAAAATAATCCAATGGGGCTCTATGGCAGCCATACCACAGGAAGCAGCTACAGATGCCAGACTTAATACAAAGGTGCTCTGGTGTGCTAGGAATGCACACACCAAGTTTCAGGAGGCTAGCACCAAGTAGCCAACAGCTATATACGATCATCACGCCAAAAGTCTGGTATCCTTGCTATTACCTAACCCTAACCCTAAACCTAACCCTAACCCTAACCCTAACCCTAAAGCAATGGGAGTCTATGACAGCTATACTAAAGGAACAAGCTAGAGCCACAGAAACTTGACACACACGTGCTCTGGCTTAATACCAACACACACTGCAAGTTTCAGGAGGCTAGCACCAAGTAGCCAAGAGCTATATACGATCATCACCAAAATAATCCAATGGGGCTCTATGGCAGCCATACCACAGGAAGCAGCTACAGATGCCAGACTTAATACAAAGGTGCTCTGGTGTGCTAGGAATGCACACACCAAGTTTCAGGAGGCTAGCACCAAGTAGCCAACAGCTATATACGATCATCACGCCAAAAGTCTGGTATCCTTGCTAACCCTAACCCTAACCCTAACCCTAACCCTAACCCCTAACCCCTAACCCTAACCCTAACCCCTAACCCTAACCCTAACCCTAACCCTAACCCGAGACCTGGACGGTCCCTTCTGTGGTTCCGGTCGGCCGTCCTATAGTCAGCGATTGCGGTTCCGAGTCCTACAACATCACAGAATATATTGACCACTTTATTAATCCGCTTTCTCAACTTCACCCCGGTTATCTTCAGGACACTTATCACTTCATCAATAAAATTAAAAACTTCCAGGTACCCGGTCATACCTTTCTCTTTACCATTGACATTGAATCTCTGTATACCAACATTGAAACTCCACTCGGCCTCATTGCCATTCAAGACATTTTTAATAAATACCCCGATCCAGACAGACCAGACAAAGAAATTATTCAACTCCTTAACATCACTTTGACTCGGAACGACTTCACATTTAACAATAAACACTATCTCCAGTTGTGCGGGTGTGCAATGGGCCGGAAATACTCTCCAGCGTATGCTAACATCTACCTGGCCCATTGGGAGAGAACGGCTTTTCTCAAACTTCAGCACAAACCCCTCCTCTACTTCCGGTACCTGGATGACATCTTCGGCCTCTGGGACCACACCGAACAGTACTTCCACACATTTTTGGACACTTTAAATGCACATCACCCGAAAATAAAACTCAAACATAACCTTCAACATCTTTCGGTCGAGTTCCTGGACACCAGGGTCTTCTTCCAAGAATCCAGCGACCAGAACAAAACCCTGGCCACCAAAGTCCATTTTAAGGAAACAGACCGCCACGCCCTCCTCTATAAATCCAGCTATCACCCTAAACACACCTACAGAGGTCTCATCAAGTCTCAGCTGATCCGGTTCCACAGGATCTGTACCCTCCCGGGCCACGTGGAGGAGGCAACCAGCACCCTTTTTGGCGCGTTGAGACTCAGGGGTTACTCGAAGCGCTTCCTGAGAACGATTAAGGCGGAGGTCGCCAACACCTTCAGAGGTGGCACTGGCACCCCACAACCACCTGCCCAGTCCCTCGTCCCCTTGATTTTAACATTCTCAGAGGCTACTCATAACCTTCTGAGGACTATCAAGAGCAATTTTCAGGGGACGAGGGAACATTGTGCCGCCCTCGAGGACAGCCGTGTGATCTCCGCCTTTCGTAGAAATAAAAATCTTAAAGACATCCTGGTCCACACTGACCTTAACAAGCAAGGGACCAGGAGGGAGGCGCTTCGAGGTTCGGAGATCGGTTTTATGCGTCTCCCCCACGTTTTTAACCCCCAGAGCAGACTCGGTTTTAACTTGGGGCAGGCCCTGCCATCCACAGCCTCTAATGTAGTTTATGCTCTCAGATGCAGGGCCTGCCACAAACTATACGTGGGGGAGACAAAGAACGAGTTGCACCTCAGAGTCAAACAGCACTTGTACATGATCAATAGTGGGAATGGCACGAGCGTCCTATATGCACATTTTAAACTCCATGGCTCACACGGTCTCCAGAGTGTGGGCCTGGAGAGCAGCGGGCAGTGGAGCAGGGCGCAGCGGCAAGCAGCGGAGAGGAAATGGATCCACAGACTGGGAACTATAGACCCGCATGGGCTTAATGAAAAATATTAACTCCCAGTCTGTTTTTATTGGAGCCTCGCCTGCCTTGCCTTTTCTCAAAACCTCCCCCCCCCCCCCCCCCCCCCCCCCCTATTATATCTCCACCATGGGATTTCCTTATATACGTGTGTGTGTATTTATTTATTTATTTATTAATATATTTATATTTATCTCACGTGTGGTTTTAATATATTATGCATGGTTTTATTCACCCTTTTAAACTTTTTTAAATTGTATATTATTGTTAAATTATTTATTTATCTGTTTATTTATCTTATCTTTTAATTTATTTATCTATTTTAACTTTCCCCTGGTGGAGACACACCCTTTGTCCTCCCCTCTCCCCACAGGCAGACGAGGCCCACTCTTTTATCCAACGGCGGACGTGGGATGGGGGTATTAGGCATAATTGTACACATTATCTCACTTTTATGCACTTTTTAAGCACTTATGTATTTATTTATGTTTTATAGTTTTAGAGGTGGTGTGTGTGTGTGTGTGTGTATATACATTTATTATATGTTAATTTATCCTTTTTCTCTCTTTTTTTTAAAAAGCACTTATTTATCTATTTATCCTTTTAAAGTTTTAGAGGTGGTGTTTGTGTATATACACTTTATATGTTAATTTATCTTTTTATATAAAATTAATTAATTTATACATTTTATTTATATATTCATTGGGGATTTGTTGTGTATGATTGTGGTTTTTATTCCTTTGTCCCCATGTTTGCCCGTTTTTTAATTCCCCTTCCCTTTTTAACATTTCCTCTCTGCCGGTTCCGCTGTTGGTTGCTCTACTGCCGGGCTGTTTTTAATAAAATTGTCTTGATTGTTTTTTATTTTTTAGGTGTTTTATTAAAGCCTTTTTAAAGGACAGCCCCCTTGTGCCAGTGCCCCTCGTGGCCCTCTTAGGAGGGCCACGCTCCTTACCTACCCTAACCCTAACCCTAACCCCTAACCCAAACCCAAACCCAAACCCTAACCCTAACCCTAACCCTAACCCCTAACCCCTAACCCTAACCCTAACCCAGCTGGAGATACTGGAAAAAGGACTCACTTTCATCCCCACACCCAAACCCCCCACCCGACCGGAGCTCAGAGGGGATCTCCACAACTTTCACAGGAGGCTAAAACTGTTAGACCACTTCTGGGGAGCACCGGGGCGAGAGCCTGTCCCGTTCACTGGACCGTCCTGCTGGGAACCACGCTTAAACACCCTCTCACCTCAGATCACCCAACTCATTCAGAAAAATCTAGCAGCACTGACACGATGGCGCCCCCTTGCACACACGCAGCCTAACATTAGTCAGCAACACAAACACATTCTTAAAACATTGGGTAATAACAAACACATAGTCATTAAACCAGCCGACAAAGGGGGCCAGATTGTTTTACAGGACAGACATAACTACATATTAGAAGCAGACAGACAATTAAATAACAACACATATTATGCACCACTCACGCAATTATTACAGTTAGAAACACAACAACTTATTAGGGACATCACACATAGCCTTCATGACAAACAATACATCAATTCAAAACAAAAACAGTACCTGGACGGTCCTGATGAGCCCAGGCCTCGCCTCTTTTACCTGCTCCCCAAGATACACAAGCCTCCGGAGACCTGGACGGTCCCTTCTGTGGTTCCGGTCGGCCGTCCTATAGTCAGCGATTGCGGTTCCGAGTCCTACAACATCACAGAATATATTGACCACTTTATTAATCCGCTTTCTCAACTTCACCCCGGTTATCTTCAGGACACTTATCACTTCATCAATAAAATTAAAAACTTCCAGGTACCCGGTCATACCTTTCTCTTTACCATTGACATTGAATCTCTGTATACCAACATTGAAACTCCACTCGGCCTCATTGCCATTCAAGACATTTTTAATAAATACCCCGATCCAGACAGACCAGACAAAGAAATTATTCAACTCCTTAACATCACTTTGACTCGGAACGACTTCACATTTAACAATAAACACTATCTCCAGTTGTGCGGGTGTGCAATGGGCCGGAAATACTCTCCAGCGTATGCTAACATCTACCTGGCCCATTGGGAGAGAACGGCTTTTCTCAAACTTCAGCACAAACCCCTCCTCTACTTCCGGTACCTGGATGACATCTTCGGCCTCTGGGACCACACCGAACAGCACTTCCACACATTTTTGGACACTTTAAATGCACATCACCCGAAAATAAAACTCAAACATAACCTTCAACATCTTTCGGTCGAGTTCCTGGACACCAGGGTCTTCTTCCAAGAATCCAGCGACCAGAACAAAACCCTGGCCACCAAAGTCCATTTTAAGGAAACAGACCGCCACGCCCTCCTCTATAAATCCAGCTATCACCCTAAACACACCTACAGAGGTCTCATCAAGTCTCAGCTGATCCGGTTCCACAGGATCTGTACCCTCCCGGGCCACGTGGAGGAGGCAACCAGCACCCTTTTTGGCGCGTTGAGACTCAGGGGTTACTCGAAGCGCTTCCTGAGAACGATTAAGGCGGAGGTCGCCGACACCTTCAGAGGTGGCACTGGCACCCCACAACCACCTGCCCAGTCCCTCGTCCCCTTGATTTTAACATTCTCAGAGGCTACTCATAACCTTCTGAGGACTATCAAGAGCAATTTTCAGGGGACGAGGGAACATTGTGCCGCCCTCAAGGACAGCCGTGTGATCTCCGCCTTTCGTAGAAATAAAAATCTTAAAGACATCCTGGTCCACACTGACCTTAACAAGCAAGGGACCAGGAGGGAGGCGCTTCGAGGTTCGGAGATCGGTTTTATGCGTCTCCCCCACGTTTTTAACCCCCAGAGCAGACTCGGTTTTAACTTGGGGCAGGCCCTGCCATCCACAGCCTCTAATGTAGTTTATGCTCTCAGATGCAGGGCCTGCCACAAACTATACGTGGGGGAGACAAAGAACGAGTTGCACCTCAGAGTCAAACAGCACTTGTACATGATCAATAGTGGGAATGGCACGAGCGTCCTATATGCACATTTTAAACTCCATGGCTCACACGGTCTCCAGAGTGTGGGCCTGGAGAGCAGCGGGCAGTGGAGCAGGGCGCAGCGGCAAGCAGCGGAGAGGAAATGGATCCACAGACTGGGAACTATAGACCCGCATGGGCTTAATGAAAAATATTAACTCCCAGTCTGTTTTTATTGGAGCCTCGCCTGCCTTGCCTTTTCTCAAAACCTCCCCCCCCCCCCCCCCCCCCTATTATATCTCCACCATGGGATTTCCTTATATACGTGTGTGTGTATTTATTTATTTATTTATTAATATATTTATATTTATCTCACGTGTGGTTTTAATATATTATGCATGGTTTTATTCACCCTTTTAAACTTTTTTAAATTGTATATTATTGTTAAATTATTTATTTATCTGTTTATTTATCTTATCTTTTAATTTATTTATCTATTTTAACTTTCCCCTGGTGGAGACACACCCTTTGTCCTCCCCTCTCCCCACAGGCAGACGAGGCCCACTCTTTTATCCAACGGCGGACGTGGGATGGGGGTATTAGGCATAATTGTACACATTATCTCACTTTTATGCACTTTTTAAGCACTTATGTAGTTATTTATGTTTTATAGTTTTAGAGGTGGTGTGTGTGTGTGTGTGTGTATATACATTTATTATATGTTAATTTATCCTTTTTCTCTCTTTTTTTTAAAAAGCACTTATTTATCTATTTATCCTTTTAAAGTTTTAGAGGTGGTGTTTGTGTATATACACTTTATATGTTAATTTATCTTTTTATATAAAATTAATTAATTTATACATTTTATTTATATATTCATTGGGGATTTGTTGTGTATGATTGTGGTTTTTATTCCTTTGTCCCCATGTTTGCCCGTTTTTTAATTCCCCTTCCCTTTTTAACATTTCCTCTCTGCCGGTTCCGCTGTTGGTTGCTCTACTGCCGGGCTGTTTTTAATAAAATTGTCTTGATTGTTTTTTATTTTTTAGGTGTTTTATTAAAGCCTTTTTAAAGGACAGCCCCCTTGTGCCAGTGCCCCTCGTGGCCCTCTTAGGAGGGCCACGCTCCTTACCTAACCTAACCCTAACCCTAACCCTAACCCTCTCTTTACTCTTTTCCAACTCCTTCATGGACTCTCCGATCCCACAGCGATCCAACATGCCCATACCACTTAATAACCGTTTTTCAGCACTGGCTTCTCCTCCTGGGGAGGTGAGGGGCAGGAATGTATCACATCGTTCTCGTCCCCCCCTCCCCACGGGGAGAATTACACAACCTCCACACTCACATAGTCTACCTCCACACCCACATAGTCTACCCACACATATCTATCTACAAGCCAAATCATATTTCAAATTACTACAGGCCATTCACCACTCAGAAATTCTCAACACTACATTCAACAACCATACATTCCCACAGGGCATGATGAGGAAGGTGACTCGCCTCACCTCCTTCATCAAGCCCTCCTCACCCAATGAAACAACTCAACTCAAAGTACAACAAAACACTGACACCTGGATGCTTAACAATATGCACATCCTCCGTGAGCACTACGACTCGGTTATCGCTGTGGGATTGGAGACCATCCCTACCTTTAGCCAGATTCCATTTGATAAGGCGATCCAGTGGGGGAGATCGAGATATGGGAGGAAGCTCACCTCCTCCTCCATCAACACACTGCGGGACATCACGTCTAAGAGCCCGCCGACGGAGGAGGGGGCCTCCACGTCTCGACTCTCCCCCCTTGACTATCCCCCACTCCCCAACCCAGTAAATCCCCCCCGGTTTCAACAGTTGGACCCCTCTCACCGTCCTATCTCTCCTCCTCTCACTACCACCTCATCCACCACTTCCTCTTTTCCTCCGCTCCTTACTTCTCCCACTCCTGTCCTTAATATTCAAACTCATCCTACTTCTTCATCTCCTCCCCCTCTTAACCCTTCTTCTGTTCCTCTTCTTCCCCCCCATAGAGACCTCTGTACCCCCATTGAGGGCGCGGGGGCTTCCGACGTGGCGGCTCCGCCCACGATCCATCTGCCCGAAAGCAACCCGGAAATTACAATAAAGGCGGAGATCCATCCCCTTCCTCCCCGAGAAAGTAACCGGTTGCGGGCCCGTCGGGCGGAGCAGCCCGTCGTCTCCCCTGCGCCTTCTTCCCCCTCTCCCTCACACACGGATGCAACACACCCACCACAAACGCACTACAGTAATGTTGCTCTCCCGTGTAGTAACACCATCTCCTCCTCTTTCCCCATAGACACACCCCACCAGCAGAGGGAGCCAGAGCGGGTGGCCGCGGAGTCTGCTAACACCCCAGCAGTCACGGAGGCGGGCAATAACAACATGAGGAGAACAGGGGACATTAAAAGCGTTACGCTGACTTTACCCCCATCATCTGATTTGCCCGCTTCTGCGGTCAGCAGCAACTCCGCGGCCCCACCTGGCTCCCCAGGACGCCCGGAACCACACTCTCACCCCCACACTTACCGTAAGATCCAGGACTGGTCGCTGAAGGTGCTGAAGACGACCCTGGTGATTGGGGACTCGAACCTGTCCCGCATCCCATCATTCATCGACCCACACATTCAAGTAGACAGTTACCCCGGTGCAAACTTCCATCACATAAACGCAATTTTAAGTAAACTCACTCCTCACTCACAACCACTTCACGTTATTTTATCAGTAGGCCTGAACAATTGCCTTTCAGAGCACGAACCCACCACCATCAGTAAACAGTTAAATACACTCTGGAAAACGGCTCACCGCACCTTTCCAAACGCCACCATCTACATCCCCATCATTAATTTCTCCCCCTCCTTAAACTCTCGGAAACAGTCACTCCTTAACTTTCTCAACACCACCATTTCCAGTAAATTTCATTTTCTACCCGAAATCAGCCCTCTTCTTTTTCAGGTCACTAAGGACAAAATTCACTGGACACCCCGGACGGCGGAGATGTTGTTCGGGTACTGGAAACAGCAGTTAAACTTGTAACGGGGGAGGAATGTGATCACACATCTCCCCCTTCATCTAACATAACTAACCTCTGCTCCGTTCTCTCCCTTACGCCTACACAGCTGGAGATACTGGAAAAAGGACTCACTTTCATCCCCACACCCAAACCCCCCACCCGACCGGAGCTCAGAGGGGATCTCCACAACTTTCACAGGAGGCTAAAACTGTTAGACCACTTCTGGGGAGCACCGGGGCGAGAGCCTGTCCCGTTCACTGGACCGTCCTGCTGGGAACCACGCTTAAACACCCTCTCACCTCAGATCACCCAACTCATTCAGAAAAATCTAGCAGCACTGACACGATGGCGCCCCCTTGCACACACGCAGCCTAACATTAGTCAGCAACACAAACACATTCTTAAAACATTGGGTAATAACAAACACATAGTCATTAAACCAGCCGACAAAGGGGGCCAGATTGTTTTACAGGACAGACATAACTACATATTAGAAGCAGACAGACAATTAAATAACAACACATATTATGCACCACTCACGCAATCATTACAGTTAGAAACACAACAACTTATTAGGGACATCACACATAGCCTTCATGACAAACAATACATCAATTCAAAACAAAAACAGTACCTGGACGGTCCTGATGAGCCCAGGCCTCGCCTCTTTTACCTGCTCCCCAAGATACACAAGCCTCCGGAGACCTGGACGGTCCCTTCTGTGGTTCCGGTCGGCCGTCCTATAGTCAGCGATTGCGGTTCCGAGTCCTATAACATCACAGAATATATTGACCACTTTATTAATCCGCTTTCTCAACTTCACCCCGGTTATCTTCAGGACACTTATCACTTCATCAATAAAATTAAAAACTTCCAGGTACCCGGTCATACCTTTCTTTTTTCCATTGACATTGAATCTCTGTATACCAACATTGAAACTCCACTCGGCCTCATTGCCATTCAAGACATTTTTAATAAATACCCCGATCCAGACAGACCAGACAAAGAAATTATTCAACTCCTTAACATCACTTTGACTCGGAACGACTTCACATTTAACAATAAACACTATCTCCAGTTGTGCGGGTGTGCAATGGGCCGGAAATACTCTCCAGCGTATGCTAACATCTACCTGGCCCATTGGGAGAGAACGGCTTTTCTCAAACTTCAGCACAAACCCCTCCTCTACTTCCGGTACCTGGATGACATCTTCGGCCTCTGGGACCACACCGAACAGCACTTCCACACATTTTTGGACACTTTAAATGCACATCACCCGAAAATAAAACTCAAACATAACCTTCAACATCTTTCGGTCGAGTTCCTGGACACCAGGGTCTTCTTCCAAGAATCCAGCGACCAGAACAAAACCCTGGCCACCAAAGTCCATTTTAAGGAAACAGACCGCCACGCCCTCCTCTATAAATCCAGCTATCACCCCAAACACACCTACAGAGGTCTCATCAAGTCTCAGCTGATCCGGTTCCACAGGATCTGTACCCTCCCGGGCCACGTGGAGGAGGCAACCAGCACCCTTTTTGGCGCGTTGAGACTCAGGGGTTACTCGAAGCGCTTCCTGAGAACGATTAAGGCGGAGGTCGCCGACACCTTCAGAGGTGGCACTGGCACCCCACAACCACCTGCCCAGTCCCTCGTCCCCTTGATTTTAACATTCTCAGAGGCTACTCATAACCTTCTGAGGACTATCAAGAGCAATTTTCAGGGGACGAGGGAACATTGTGCCGCCCTCGGGGATAGCCGTGTGATCTCCGCCTTTCGTAGAAATAAAAATCTTAAAGACATCCTGGTCCACACTGACCTTAACAAGCAAGGGACCAGGAGGGAGGCGCTTCGAGGTTCGGAGATCGGTTTTATGCGTCTCCCCCACGTTTTTAACCCCCAGAGCAGACTCGGTTTTAACTTGGGGCAGGCCCTGCCATCCACAGCCTCTAATGTAGTTTATGCTCTCAGATGCAGGGCCTGCCACAAACTATACGTGGGGGAGACAAAGAACGAGTTGCACCTCAGAGTCAAACAGCACTTGTACATGATCAATAGTGGGAATGGCACGAGCGTCCTATATGCACATTTTAAACTCCATGGCTCACACGGTCTCCAGAGTGTGGGCCTGGAGAGCAGCGGGCAGTGGAGCAGGGCGCAGCGGCAAGCAGCGGAGAGGAAATGGATCCACAGACTGGGAACTATAGACCCGCATGGGCTTAATGAAAAATATTAACTCCCAGTCTGTTTTTATTGGAGCCTCGCCTGCCTTGCCTTTTCTCAAAAACTTCCCCCCCCCCCCCCCCCCCTATTATATCTCCACCATGGGATTTCCTTATATACGTGTGTGTGTATTTATTTATTTATTTATTAATATATTTATATTTATCTCACGTGTGGTTTTAATATATTATGCATGGTTTTATTCACCCTTTTAAACTTTTTTAAATTGTATATTATTGTTAAATTATTTATTTATCTGTTTATTTATCTTATCTTTTAATTTATTTATCTATTTTAACTTTCCCCTGGTGGAGACACACCCTTTGTCCTCCCCTCTCCCCACAGGCAGACGAGGCCCACTCTTTTATCCAACGGCGGATGTGGGATGGGGGTATTAGGCATAATTGTACACATTATCTCACTTTTATGCACTTTTTAAGTACTTATGTATTTATTTATGTTTTTATAGTTTTAGAGGTGGTGTGTGTGTGTGTGTGTATATACATTTATTATATGTTAATTTATCTTTTTTCTCTTTTTTAAAAAGCACTTATTTATCTATTTATCCTTTTAAAGTTTTAGAGGTGGTGTTTGTGTATATACACTTTATATGTTAATTTATCTTTTTATATAAAATTAATTAATTTATACATTTTATTTATATATTCATTGGGGATTTGTTGTGTATGATTGTGGTTTTTATTCCTTTGTCCCCATGTTTGCCCGTTTTTTAATTCCCCTTCCCTTTTTAACATTTCCTCTCTGCCGGTTCCGCTGTTGGTTGCTCTACTGCCGGGCTGTTTTTAATAAAATTGTCTTGATTGTTTTTTATTTTTTAGGTGTTTTATTAAAGCCTTTTTAAAGGACAGCCCCCTTGTGCCAGTGCCCCTCGTGGCCCTCTTAGGAGGGCCACGCTCCTTACCTAACCTAACCCATTTCAAGCCGACCGACACCCACGCACTGTTACACAAGTCTAGCTACCACCCGAAGCACACCTACCGGGGAATTGTGAAATCGCAATTAATAAGGTTTCGTAGGATCTGTACGGTAGCGGGGGATGTCGAGTCGGCGACAAGGACCCTATTCCGGGCTCTGAGACGTCGGGGCTACAGTAGGACCTTCCTCCGGGGGATTAAGGTGGACGTCCAGCGGGACTACCAACTAGGCCTGAAACCCAGGGGGGAGGACAACAACCACCATCTGGTCCCCTTTGTCTCCACCTTTTCTCCTGCCTCCAGGACCTTGAATGCCAAGGTTAAAAGTAATTTAAGAGGGTACAGGACCACGTAGAATCCCTTTCGGATTTTAAAATCATAGCAGCGTTTAGAAGAAACAAAAACATAAAAGATCTTCTAGTTCATGCCTCCTTGGGCGGAAAACATAAAAAAGACAAGCACAACAGACACTTTAAAAATATTAAATTCATGGTGAATCAACATACTCACCTGAGTGCACCTGTGTGGCATATGACCAAGCCAGGGTCAATGAATTTGGTGTACTGTATCGAATGCGTGGTTTGTAAAAAACTGTATATTGGGCAAACCAAGAACAGTTTAATTCTAAGACTGAAGCAACACTTGAACTTGATTGATAAGACGCATAAAGTTACTCACCTGTACGAACATTTCAGACAACATGGGAGGGAAAATCTCCTCATCATGGGGTTGGAGTCAGGATCCTGGTGGTCAGACAGACAGCGACTGGCAAAAGAAAGACAGTGGATTAACAAACTTAACACAGTTTATCCATATGGTCTGAACCAAATTAATTAAAGCCAGTCGCCTAAATAATAAACTTACCCCCTCGGATGAGGGTGGGGAGATCTCTTCCAGGGCACCTGTCAAATACAAAACAAAAAATACAATACAAACCCTTTCTTGAGAAACAAATGTGTTAAGGCTAGAAATGTGTGAGCCCGTGCATTCTGGCTGCCTAAGTGCAGCCAGACTTCTTTATTCCCCTTGCACCTAACCCTAACCCTAACCCTAACCCTAAACCCTAACCCTAACCCTAACCCTAACCCGCTTGAACAACTGCCTGAGAGGGAATTTGTTTAAAACTATCAAAAAACAATTCCACCAATTGATGGCAGTGGCGGGCAGGGCTTTTCCCCAGGCGAAAATCTGTGTACCACTGATCCAATTCTCCTCACAGCTCCCGTCACCAGCAAAACACCTAATAGCACAAACAAACATCTTCCTGGAAGAATCTTTTAGTGTGTTGGAGGGTGTGGAGGAACAATTCTTTAGGGTACGGTCGGATCACCCAGAGTACTGGACAAAGAGGACGGCCCTAGAGATTTTAGACTGTTGGATGGGACAAACGGAACACTTTTTCACATAAAAAACCAAATGTATATACCTGCAAAATATATAAAAAAATACTCACCTTCGGGGAAACATAAAACAAACCTGATCTCAGGACTGGAGTTTGGGGTGGGGAGATCCACAGATAGACGCTGGAATCCAAAATTAAAATACTGTCCAGCGCTCTAAAAATAAAGTGGAACACACAAAAAAACAAGGGAGTCACCGATTGGGAGTCAGTAGAGGAAACAGGACAAACCTTGTGTGCCCGTGCTCTCTGCCTGCCTTCTTGGTAGGCAGAAACCTATTTTCCCTTTTACCTAACCCTAACCCTAACCCCTAACCCTAACCCCTAACCCTAACCCCTAACCCTAACCCTAACCCTAGAAATGTGTGAGCCCGTGCATTCTGGCTGCCTAAGTGCAGCCAGACTTCTTTATTCCCCTTGCACCTAACCCTAACCCTAACCCTAACCCATCCCACCCCTTGCCTGGGGTCACTGGATGACCTTTCACCGAGCCCACCTAGGGAGGAGAGGATTCTGACGGATGGGGATCTGGGATTGGATCACCCCCTTGAGGATTCCACTCTATCAGGGGATGATCCATCTGGCTCCCTATCATACCTGTTGGACCTCTGTGATGGTTCCCCTCAGAGACCGACCCTGCATGCCAATTTTTATCGGAAAATTGCGAACTGGTCTCTGACGGTGGAACAACCTGTGCTGGTGTTGGGGGATGAGAATTTGGCAGAGATACCAGGGTGGGGAGATGCACTGGTGCAGGTGGACAGTTTCCCTGGGGCCCAAATACACCATATGAAGGGAATTCTTGATAAATTGGACCCTTGCCCCACTGTCCGGATGGTTTTGCTCTCGATTGGCCTGAACAACTGCCTGAGAGGGAATTTGTTTAAAACTATTAAAAAACAATTCCACCAATTGATGGCAGTGGCGGGCAGGGCCTTTCCCCAGGCCAAAATCTGTGTACCACTGATCCAGTTCTCATCACAGCTCCCGTCACCAGCAAAACACCTAATAGCGCAAACAAACATCTTCTTGGAAGAATCTTTTAGCGTGTTGGAGGGTGTGGAGGAACAACTCTTTAGGGTACGGTCGGATCACCCAGAGTACTGGACAAAGAGGACGGCCCTAGAGATTTTAGACTGTTGGATGGGACAAACAGAACATTTTTTCACATAAAAAAAACCAAATGTATATATCTGCAAAATAAAAAACTCACCTTCGGGAAATATAAAACAAACCTGATTTCAGGACCGGAGTCTGGGTTGGGGTTATCCGCGGATGGATGCTGGAATTAAAAATGAAAATGTTGTCCAGCAACCTATAATGAAGTGGAATAAAAACAAAGAACAGTCATGTATTTGGAGACGGAAGAGGGAACAGGATGGACCTTGTGTGCCCGTGCTCTCTGCTTACCTCTTTGGTTGGCAGATAAACCTTTTTCCCCTCACCTAACCCTAACCCTAACCCTAAACCCTAACCCTAACCCTAGCCCTAACCCCCTAACCCTAACCCTAACCCTGACCTCCATCAGGTGGTCACGTTTTTACCTAACCCTAACCCTAACCCTGACCCTAACGTTGCGACAGAGGCTTAATCGTGAGCGCAGGGCTAAGACCAAACAGTCTGCTATGAGCGCAGGGTTACGACCAGATAGTCTGCTATGCGCGCAGGGTTACGACCATACAGTCTGCTATGAGCGCAGGGCCAAGACCATACAGTCTGCTATGAGCGCAGGGTAAAGACCATATAGTCTGCTTTTATAATAACAATTTTTAGCGCAATATCAAGACAAAAATAGTCAGATATTTTAGCGCACTATGACCAATTTTTTCACATGTCGGGACGGAACGGTTGGATGTTTGGGCGTGTGTGGATGCTTGTGGAACATTGATACTTACCTCGGTGGGAGAATGGACAAACCGAACTGTGTGAGGGGCCGGGGTGTAGTGGTGGCCTCGCCGGTGGCTCAGAGTCAGAGCTCAGTGATGGACAGTGCACCGGGGGACTTTGCTGTTTTTACAGCGGTTCCCCAAAACCCCAACCCTACCCTAATATTTGTCAGATGTCTGATCACAAAATGACTGGACCTCAAATTAAAAACGATTTCTGTGACACACTTTATCTCAGTATGTCATACCATCAGTATTTTCACTAAAGTACTTCACTTAAAACGTCTAATGTTTATTGTATGGATTGTTTCATTACTGAGTAACATGCAGTTCAGATAATCAAATGTATTGTTGCATCAGTGGAAGAGAATTGTCACCATTTACAGTTGAAGCAATTTAACAGTCAACAGAAAACGTCAGAATAACAACATTAAATGAGGCATTGTGCACTTTGTGTTACCATGACAACAGCAGTGCAGATATTACTTTTAACATTTATAAAATAGATCTGAAGTGACTTATATAAACACACGTAATCAACATATTGTTATTAGATCCATACCCTACAATAACTAATCCTGTTTACTTTCAAGTAGATTAAGAGACAAGCTTCTGAATTAATTTCTGTAACACTTTAATTTAATTACACAGATATACATTTCCATCACCATGTTTCCCAAATCGCTAAGATGGAAGAAGTGCAAAGTTAGCAAATAAAAGCCCGGCTGAAAAAAACAAGAATTTTCGTTTTGGAGTTTGAGTATAAATTCTAAAATAAACTGGTTAAAGGGTGAAGTTACACCTTCAGAGGTATTTCTGAACAGTTAGCATAGCTTAGCACAAAGGCTGGAAAAAGGCTGACACTTTGAACCTCCGTTAAAAAAACACCACTGGTCATTTTTAAAGTCACCACCAAACAACGTGTTAACAGTGAGCTTTACTGGGTGGAGGTTTTTACCGGTTTCTAGTCTCTGTGCCGATCAACTGGCTTCAGCTTCTTACTCACTGTTGTTTTTAATTTCCCAACTAACTCTTAACAAAAAAGCAAATTAGCAAATTTTGTCAAAATATCCAACTATTCATTGAAGCTAAAAGTAGAATAAACGGTTAACCACCAATCAATGAATTAATTTCAGACAAATTATTCAGTGTCCATTGCTGGTTTTGACTTTAAGCTAGACATCGAACATGAAATCCTTTGTGGTGTTGAAAACATCCATCTACATCTCATCAGCATGTGCAGGTTTGGTGACATCACTTCCTTTCCCCCCCGCTGACCTCAGACCCAGAACCAGCGGCTCAGCTGGTCCGGAGACCAGAGCCGAGTCGTTCACTGATCGGCTCCCATCAGAGCCGGTACTTTCAGGGGGTTCTATTGGCTCTTGGAGGATGGCGACAGCTTCTGGAGGTCCTGATTGGCCGAGTTCAAAGGGCGGTGACAAGGAGTCGGACCGTACAGCTGGAACATCGGCGTCGTCTGCTGTCGGCTGGGAGACGGAGGGATCTGTGAGGATGTTTCTGGAAATAACTAGAAAGATGGAAGAGGATTTGATTTTGACTTTACATCTGCATGATTGAGTCCATTCTGCAGAACTAAGATCCTGTAAGCAACAGCTCAATAACAAGAGAAGAAATCAGCAGTCATTGGTCAAAGAAACAGGAAGCTTAGATTTAAACAAGAACAGCTTCCTGTTTCAAGAGTTTCACAATAAAAGCAGCCTAGAACAAGCTGGAGTGAACTTTATCAAACTCTTCTTCAGACTTGACAATAGAAACAGAAGGTTAATCTAGAGTTACTGTTTAAACATCAGCTGATCTATATATATATATATATATATATATATATATATATATATAGAGAAGAAGAGAAGAGATATATATATATATATATATATATAGAGAAGAAGAGAAGAGATATATATATAAAATAAACAATATTTACAGCCCAGCGGTTCAATAATGATCGTTTCTGGACCGGTAGAAAAAGTTTATATAACAATGTGGGTTCATGAACTAAATGGAAGTTTGATTAATTTCATTCTTCTTCTTTCGGGGACAAAACTATTTCAGATGTAAATAAAACATTTGGTGTCTGAATTGTGCCGTTTCTATCTTCTTTACAATAATTGAAGGAATGAAGAAAAACATCAGTAAAACAACCGATTCATAACTTTACGATCTCTTCCTCCTTCCTATTTATTATTGATAATTTCAGTCGGGATAAAGAGACACTTTATGAATTCATCAGTCCGTTAAAGATACGAGGAGATATAGTTTGAGCTTTTTACTTACAACTATGCATTTATATTAGTGCTGGGCAAGTTATCGCGTTAACGCATTAATTAATTAACCCCGACAATTATGTTATCGCGCGTCAACGCATTTCTTTTATTTATTTTGAAAGTGCGTTGCTCACTGGCAGCGGTGGAGGAAGTCTTCAGACTACGTTGATGCAGCGTGTGGGAGAAGTTTAGATAAACTAAAGCAAGACAAGCTAACAGATGCTACAGATTCAAACAGTTAATTAGAATAAATTGCAGTGAGGAGAAAAAAAACAAATTCAATGAATACAAAATGGAACATGAACAGTTTTACTTCCTTATTTGATCAGAATGTTTTTCAGTTTAACTTCTTTCTAAAATGTCTTGATTGAGAGTAGTCTGGATTAAATACAATCTAAACAGAAAGTTACTGACCTCCTGAGGGTCTGTAGTCGTCGTCTGGAGACGAGTTTCGGCTGAACGGACTGAAACTCGGCAAGATGATGAGACCCAGAGAGACCAGGACGAGCTGAGGACACACACACACACACACACGATTCATCTCTTTAGAATATGGACATGAAATATGATGTATTTACAGTTGAAACTGGCTCAAGATTTATACAAAATTAGAAATTATTGATTCACTTTTTCTTATTCCTGAAAATCTCTTTTTAGAAGTGAATTTGAGATCCGGTTTGGTTTTTCCTGGTTTTATTCAGATTTTATTCTGTCACGACACAAAACACTTCTGTATGTTTAGCTGAGAGAAAACATTTTACTATTGTAAACAAAAAATTAGAACTTGAACCACAATCAATTACATCTTAATGACACCGAAACATAATGAGCACACACACTCTCACGCACCTGCACACACTCTCTCTCTCTCTCTCTCACTCACTCACTCACACACACACCCTACCAGTAAGCAGGTGCTGGTCTGAGCTCCTTTACTGACCGTCTGTTTGATCAGAGACTGAAGCCGTCCCATCTGAGTCAGCAGAGACCTGAACAGAAAGAACACACTTTAATCATCTCATTACTTTTAGCAGTAATCTGAGTAATAAACACTAATCTCAATAATAAACACAGTAATCTGAGTAATAAACACAGTAATCTCAATAATAAACACAGTAATCTGAGTAATAAACACTAATCTCAATAATAAACAGTAATCTGGAAAAAGAACAAGAAAACAGAAAGAAAAAGAACAAGAAGACAACAGAAAGAACAAAAAGAAAACAAAGAACAAAAAGAAAACAAAGAACAAAAAGACAACAGAAAGAACAAGACAGAAAGAAGAAGACTGAAAGAACAAGAAGAACAAGACATCAGAAAGAAGAACAAGACAACAGAAAGAACAAGAAGAAGACATCATATAGAACAAGAATACATCAGAAAGAACAAGACAACAGAAAGAACAAGAAGAAGAAGAAGAAAACAGAGCCCTCTGCTGACTCATCGGTTCCTTTTATGGATCCAGATTCATTCATCGATCAGTAAACACTCAATAACAAATGTGGTCGTACATGTTGCGTTTTTCCAGCTGCTCCGCTGTCCTCTGAAGCTCCTTGTTTTGTGTTGAGCAAGATACTGCCCTGTTAACACACACAGACGCACACACACACACAGAGATGTGAGATAAATTTGCAACTAAAGACTATTTTCATGATTAATTCATCTGATCGATATATTGATACATTGTTTAGTCTAGAAAATAGCATAAAATGACGTGTTAATCTCATGTTTTGTCCCACTAACGATTGAAAACTTGAAGATATTCAATTCACTATCTGATTATGATACAGTGATTATCTTAATAGTTAGGGCCCGAGCACCGACGTTGGGCCGCGAGGTCCCTATTGAAACTGTAGGAATTATTATTAGGGCCCGAGCACCGACGTCGGGCCGCGAGGTCCCTATTGAAACTATAGGAATTATTATTATTCTTTTTCTCTCGAATGAAACGCCATTTTGGGGGCTTTATCATGTCCCCAACATCCCCATATTTGGCAAGCATATCAGGACTGCGGGATAATTTGATATTTTATGGGTCCCATGCTCGAGCATGACAAAATTGCTCGCTAGCGCCCCCTAGAAGTTGGAAAGGCAAGCCCTGACAGCCCGTATGTCCAAATTACTTAAAATTTTACGGACATGAGCAACTGAATGAGTTCTACAAAAAATCATCTTGGGACCCTAAGCTCCGTCTTCCAAAATCTTCCGCCATTTTGAATTTTGTGAAAAACACATTTTGGCAAACTCCTCCTACATGCTGGGTCTGATTGGTACCAAATTTGCTGTGGATCATTATTGGATCTATATAATCAGAAGCTACTAAAAGCTTATTGATATCTCATTGCATTAAGAATATATGGACAAATGAATTTCATAGAGGCGTGGCCTTTTACAGCAATATATATAACTTCAAAACCATGTGGCCTATCCTCACGAAATCTGTAGCATATGTTCACATTGTGTCCTGTAACATACCCTCAAATTTTTATTCCATACAACTACTAGGGGGCGATGCAGTAATACTTCCATTTCTTTGCATTTTTAGGCATTTTTCATCGTTTTCAGGCATTGTACTTTAACGAACTCCTCCCACAGAATTTATACGATCAACTGCAAATTTGGTCAACATGATCTAAAGACATTAATGATGAAAAGTTACTGAAATGGTCTACTGACATTGAACGACCTTCGTTTTATGTGGCGCCCATGTCACGCACATTTCGTGCCATTCGCCATGAAAGAGGAAGTTGTTGTAACTCCAAGGTACTTTATTCAATCTGCCCCAAATTTATTATGCATGATGCTGGTCCAGGCTTGAGCACATTTCCATGCCAATATTTTCACAAAGTCATAGCGCCACCTACTGGCAAAAGGAAATGACAAGTTTTATACTTTGATGTACTCCGACTAGGACGTTGCCCAGATCAATCTCAAATTTGGTAAGGTAATTTGTAAGACATTGATGATGCTTCATCATGAATATTGTGAGTTGTCGTTAAACGCTGTTGCCGTGGCAACGTGTCATTCGCCATGAAAAATGAAGCTTATTTTTCTGTGACTTAGGATGCTCAACAAGCCTTGGAACTTTGCACAGGTGTCATAGGTGATGGAAATAAATATTTCATATGGCTTTTTGGCTTGACCCTTTCAAATTGCCTCGATAGCGCCCCCTACAAATTTTCAAAAACGCAGCCCCAGCGCTACGTTTGACCTACATGTATGAAATTTGGTAGGCACATGTATCACATGAAGACTTAAAAAAAAGTGTCTTGGGAACATGCTCGGGAAGTCGGCCATTTGGATTTTTCCCATGATTTCTAGTCACTATACTTTAACGAACTCCTCCTAGGGACTTTGTCAGATCCTTTTCAAATTTGGTCAGTATAATCTAAAGACCTTTGCTATTAAAAGTTACTCAAAGCTTTATGTTTGACGGAATGGCGTAGCCGTGGCGTGGCGGCCATTTTACGTGATTCGCCGTCAAACAACAACCCGGATGTAACTCCACAAAACGCAGCCCCAGCACTACGTTTGACCTACATGTATGAAATTCGGTAGCAACATGTATCACATGAAGACTTAAAAAAAAGTGTCTTGGGATAATGCTCTAAAATGAACAGGAAGTCGGCCATTTTCATTTTTGTGTGAATTTTCCCTTGATTTCTAGTCGCTATACTTTAACGAATTCCTCCTAGAGACTTTGTCAGATCCTTTTCAAATTTAGTCAGTATAATCTAAAGACCTTTGCAATTAAAAGTTACTCAAAGCTTTACGTTTGATGGAATGGCGTAGCCGTGGCGTGGCGGCCATTGTACGTGATTTGCCATTAAACAACAAGCTGATGCAACTCCACTGGACTTGCTCAAATATGTCCCAAACTTGCCATATTTGATAACAGTCATGGCCTGAGGATGTCTACAAGCCCATTTTCACTCAAAGTCATAGCGCCACCTACTGGCAACAGGAAGACAGCGTTACGTGACAAACTGAATCCAATTCATACGACATTTACATGATGTGGTCTATACTTGATGTAGAGCAACACAATGCATGTTTGCGCGTGTTCTCCAGTGCCACAGTGGATACAGGAACTGGTTGAATATTTGCACTACATAATTTCCAGCGTCACACAGTCCAAGCATTAAAAATATGTCTAACTTGTGGGCACGCTGTCTGATGGTCGCAGATATTTATGGCCGCTTCTGCCGGCGTCCCGCCAGTACCCCCGAGACGCGGGAAGGTGCGAGGGCCCGTTCATCGCTGCTCGCAGCTTTAATTTTGGATTGATTTTCTATATGATGCCTAATTGATTAATGGTCTAAGGTGAGACCTGCTTTCCAGCCCGTCGATGTACTCCTTCCTCCTCCTCCGGCTGTCCTGAGCCGACTGCTTGTTGCGGATTTTTCTCCGAACTCTTTTCAGGATTCTTTCCTCAGCCTAAAAATAAAGATTAATCAAAAATCAACATCATTAATTTCACGACTAATTATCCCGTCATCACTTTGACTTCCTGATTGGTTGGTGGGAAGTCACGCCAAGAAAATGTAAATCTGAAATCGGGTTTCTTGCCAAGAAGTTTTCTCATACAAGGAATATGGGTTTGTGTTTTGGTACATAACAGTCACAATTATCATAGCGATAGAAAAGACAAATAAACAAGTACTGCAAGTTAAGAAAAAATAAAATGACCAAATAGCTGCAAGAGTCCATTCCGGCTTCAAAACCTTTTTTCCTCTGAACAGCAGTAAACAGCTCTATAACCTGAATCACAGCTGTATGAAGCAGCTCTATAACCTGAATCACAGCTGTATGAATCAGCTCTATAACCTGAATCACAGCTGTATGAAACAGCTCTATAACCTGAATCAAAGCTGTATGAATCAGCTCTATAACCTGAATCACAGCTGTATGAATCAGCTCTATAACCTATAATTTGAATCAATCAAATTTGTGATTCGTGATTTTGGGCTGTACAAAATGAATGAATTGAATCTGAAGTGTCTTTCAGCAGTGTGACCTTGGTGAGAGGATGGTTGTTGGGAAGAGAAACTCCTTCCTGTGTCAGCAGCTTCTGTTCCTCCTCAGTCAGCTGCAGATCTGGGAACAGCTGCAACAGAAGTCAAGCTTATTTAAAGTGCTTTACAAAGAAAGGAAATAAAAACACAGATATAAAGAAGACAATATAAGGAAATTAGTAAAAGCATAGAATATTGAATCCAACAACTGAATAAATCACAACAAATAAAGCTAAGCTTGTCTTTACCATGATAATTGAGAGGCTAAAGGAAAGAGGTGGGTCTTAAGACGGAGATTAAAGGAATCACTGGAGGGAGAAGATCTTATTTTTATTGGCTGATTATTTTACAGTTTAAGGCCAACTACTAAAAATGCTCAATCAATAGAAGAAGAGTCAGTCCTCCAGGGTGTTAAAACCAAAGTCTCACCAGATCCCCGTCTGGACTTGGAGGGTCTTGGAGGCGTGCTGCAAAAACCACAGGCAGCTGGTTCACGATGCACGAGTCTGAAAACAACACCTGAGAGCTCCACCCATCTGTACGGGACAGGAAGTGACATCACGGTTACTGCCATCAACTCATCCCTGTTTGGAACTTAGATAACACAAGATAATCCTCAAGTGATCCCAGCGGGGACAAAGACAGAAATAAATACATATAAGTATAAAAAATAAGAAGTATATTAACTAAATAAGAACAGAATAAAAATACAAACTATACAAGAGCATTAGGAGACAAATGGTTTGTTAAGTGACAGAGTACACTAGGCTATGAATATTAAAATAATATATAATAATATGGTACATTATTGTTTGCATTGACCTGTCAATCACACCACTGTCACTTTATCAGCCCCTGAATTAAAATTAACTGAATTAATTATAAGATGAATGAAGTATCTGAACAAGTGTCTCAGACAGCTATGTGATGCTTGTTACCGTATTACCTGTACTACCTGTACCTGTATTACCTGTAACTGTACTACCTGTAACTGTACTACCTGTATTACCTGTACTACCTGTACCTGTTGTGGCATCACCCGGGGCCAGGTGATAGATGGGTGCTACTTCCCCTTTAAGGATCGGCAGCCACACCACAAGATGGCCGCCGAGGCAACAACTACAGCTCCCAGAAGGCCTCACCACTCACCACTAACCCTTAAGCCACCTGATTGAGGCCGGATTTAAGGGCTGCAGGAGGAGAGGAGAGGAGGAGAGAGCACACGGCGTGAAGGAGCACCGAGAACTATACAAAGTAAAGTTCCGAACCAGAGTGAGGAGGATTTGAATGGAAGAAGACCCGGTTGTCGGTGAAAAGCAGAGGACACTGAGTTTTTGTCTAAGGCTCAATCCCAATGTCCTCCCTAAAGCCTCAAACCCTGAACCCTTAAGGACTTACTGACGTCACCTGGTAAGTGGTTGAGTGTGAGAGACTGGCCCAATCCCAATGTCCCCCCTTACGGACTCACGGACTTTGCAGCGCGCTCCCGCGAAGTCCGTGAGGGTTTAGTTCTGTCCCACTGTCAAATCGTCAAGTGTTTGAGGGCTCTCTCACAGACATTTTCAGCCCTTTATGAACCCTTTCCGTAAGTCAGCATGGTATGCTGACTTAGCCTAAGGGAATTACCCACAAGTCATTGCAATGTGACGTTAAACAAGGGGTAACCAGTGGATGCATGGAGCAGTAAAAAAAACATTAACAAAGAGGATGGCTCACAGCCTGGAGTATTAAGTTTACTCAGAAACATTAAGGGTTAAAGATAGAACAAAAAATAAACTTGAAATCAGAGAATATTTATTTATTTATTCATCAAATATTTGATTTTGTCATTGAAGCTGTTTTGACAAAAACGAGTAAATAGATGATATGAAGTTACCTCTCATCTAGTGAGGAAAGAGCCTGAAAGACATTCAAATCAGGGAGTAAATAATATAAAATAAATACACACAATTATACATCATATTTATTGTCGTTTTCATGGTAACGTGATATGTTGCAGCAAAGTGCTGTCCCGTTCATATTTACACCATCTCAAGCCCTCACAGTCTCTCACACTCACCCACTCACCAGGTGACATTAGTAAGTCCTTGAGGGTTCAGGGTCTGAGGCTTTAGGGGGGACATTGGGATTGGGCCACTGTGAGGGCTTGAGATGGTGTAAATATGAACGGGACAGCACTTTGCTGCAACATATCACGTTACCATGAAAACGACAATAAATATGATGTATAATTGTGTGTATTTATTGTATACTGTGTACTCCCTGATTTGAATGTCTTCAGGCTCTTTCCTCACTAGATGAGAGGTAACTTCATATCATCTATTTACTCGTTTTGTCAAAACAGCTTCAATGATAAAATCAAACATTTGATGAATAAATAAATAAATATCTTCTGATTTCATGTTTATTTGTTGTTCCATCTTTAACCCTTGGTGTTTGAGTAAATGTATTATGACAGGCTGAACACACTGAGCCGTCCTTTGTTTACCTTTTTTTTTACGTCTCCAT
>NW_027466667.1:0-27500 GCF_050575085.1 Anarhichas minor
GCACCACGCGGTCAAAGTAGGTCGCAGGGGCCCTATTACGCGCGCCATATCTACCCGGAAATGGAACGCACAGCGGGGATTCTTATTTTGAATACACGGTCGCGACGTCCTCTAACTACCCATATAAGCAGAATAATAAACGGGTATCCACAGCCGAGGCAGCACGTATTTGAAAACCGCCGACCGATCTTCATACTCTGACAAAATCACAGCGATAGCGCCAATACTCTGTTTCCTTAAACCAAATCGCCGTCTTGCGCGGTCCCATATCCCCGCGAATACACAACGCACAGCCGGGACACCTATGCCGACCTGTAGCCACCGTCAACCTCTAAAGACATGTGGAGGGTGATCCACAATCGGACACTCACAGCCGAGGCACGACGCGGTCAAAGTAGGTCGCAGGGACCATATTACGCGCGCCATATCTACCCGGAAATAGAACGCACAGCGGGGATACTCATGCCCAGTTGTCAAGCTGGAAGTCCTCTAACCACCCATATAAGATGAATAATAAACGGATACACACAGCCGATGCAGCGCGTGTTTGAAAACCGCCGATCGATCTTCATACTCTGACAAAATCACAGCGAAAAATCCTTAAACCAAATACCCGTTTTGCGCGGTCCATATCTCCGCGAAAACACAACGCACAGCCGGGAACCTCATATCTAATTGTAGTCCAAGTCCACTTCTACAAACCTATCCGAGTGGATCCTGGATGCGAGGTCCACAGCCGAGGCACCACGCGGTCAAAGTAGGTCGCAGGGGCCCTATTACGCGCTGCCATATCTACCCGGAAATGGAACGCACAGCGGGGATTCTTATTTTGAATACACGGTCGCGACGTCCTCTAACTACCCATATAAGCAGAATAATAAACGGGTATCCACAGCCGAGGCAGCACGTATTTGAAAACCGCCGACCGATCTTCATACTCTGACAAAATCACAGCGATAGCGCCAATACTCTGTTTCCTTAAACCAAATCGCCGTCTTGCGCGGTCCATATCCCCGCGAATACACAACGCACAGCCGGGACACCTATGCCGACCTGTAGCCACCGTCAACCTCTAAAGACATGTGGAGGGTGATCCACAATCGGACACTCACAGCCGAGGCACGACGCGGTCAAAGTAGGTCGCAGGGACCATATTACGCGCGCCATATCTACCCGGAAATAGAACGCACAGCGGGGATACTCATGCCCAGTTGTCGAGCTGGAAGTCCTCTAACCACCCATATAAGATGAATAATAAACGGATACACACAGCCGATGCAGCGCGTGTTTGAAAACCGCCGATCGATCTTCATACTCTGACAAAATCACAGCGAAAAATCCTTAAACCAAATACCCGTTTTGCGCGGTCCATATCTCCGCGAAAACACAACGCACAGCCGGGAACCTCATATCTAATTGTAGTCCAAGTCCACTTCTACAAACCTATCCGAGTGGATCCTGGATGCGAGGTCCACAGCCGAGGCACCACGCGGTCAAAGTAGGTCGCAGGGGCCCTATTACGCGCGCCATATCTACCCGGAAATGGAACGCACAGCGGGGATTCTTATTTTGAATACACGGTCGCGACGTCCTCTAACTACCCATATAAGCAGAATAATAAACGGGTATCCACAGCCGAGGCAGCACGTATTTGAAAACCGCCGACCGATCTTCATACTCTGACAAAATCACAGCGATAGCGCCAATACTCTGTTTCCTTAAACCAAATCGCCGTCTTGCGCGGTCCATATCCCCGCGAATACACAACGCACAGCCGGGACACCTATGCCGACCTGTAGCCACCGTCAACCTCTAAAGACATGTGGAGGGTGATCCACAATCGGACACTCACAGCCGAGGCACGACGCGGTCAAAGTAGGTCGCAGGGACCATATTACGCGCGCCATATCTACCCGGAAATAGAACGCACAGCGGGGATACTCATGCCCAGTTGTCAAGCTGGAAGTCCTCTAACCACCCATATAAGATGAATAATAAACGGATACACACAGCCGATGCAGCGCGTGTTTGAAAACCGCCGATCGATCTTCATACTCTGACAAAATCACAGCGAAAAATCCTTAAACCAAATACCCGTTTTGCGCGGTCCATATCTCCGCGAAAACACAACGCACAGCCGGGAACCTCATATCTAATTGTAGTCCAAGTCCACTTCTACAAACCTATCCGAGTGGATCCTGGATGCGAGGTCCACAGCCGAGGCACCACGCGGTCAAAGTAGGTCGCAGGGGCCCTATTACGCGCGCCATATCTACCCGGAAATGGAACGCACAGCGGGGATTCTTATTTTGAATACACGGTCGCGACGTCCTCTAACTACCCATATAAGCAGAATAATAAACGGGTATCCACAGCCGAGGCAGCACGTATTTGAAAACCGCCGACCGATCTTCATACTCTGACAAAATCACAGCGATAGCGCCAATACTCTGTTTCCTTAAACCAAATCGCCGTCTTGCGCGGTCCATATCCCCGCGAATACACAACGCACAGCCGGGACACCTATGCCGACCTGTAGCCACCGTCAACCTCTAAAGACATGTGGAGGGTGATCCACAATCGGACACTCACAGCCGAGGCACGACGCGGTCAAAGTAGGTCGCAGGGACCATATTACGCGCGCCATATCTACCCGGAAATAGAACGCACAGCGGGGATACTCATGCCCAGTTGTCAAGCTGGAAGTCCTCTAACCACCCCATATAAGATGAATAATAAACGGATACACACAGCCGATGCAGCGCGTGTTTGAAAACCGCCGATCGATCTTCATACTCTGACAAAATCACAGCGAAAAATCCTTAAACCAAATACCCGTTTTGCGCGGTCCATATCTCCGCGAAAACACAACGCACAGCCGGGAACCTCATATCTAATTGTAGTCCAAGTCCACTTCTACAAACCTATCCGAGTGGATCCTGGATGCGAGGTCCACAGCCGAGGCACCACGCGGTCAAAGTAGGTCGCAGGGGCCCTATTACGCGCGCCATATCTACCCGGAAATGGAACGCACAGCGGGGATTCTTATTTTGAATACACGGTCGCGACGTCCTCTAACTACCCATATAAGCAGAATAATAAACGGGTATCCACAGCCGAGGCAGCACGTATTTGAAAACCGCCGACCGATCTTCATACTCTGACAAAATCACAGCGATAGCGCCAATACTCTGTTTCCTTAAACCAAATCGCCGTCTTGCGCGGTCCATATCCCCGCGAATACACAACGCACAGCCGGGACACCTATGCCGACCTGTAGCCACCGTCAACCTCTAAAGACATGTGGAGGGTGATCCACAATCGGACACTCACAGCCGAGGCACGACGCGGTCAAAGTAGGTCGCAGGGACCATATTACGCGCGCCATATCTACCCGGAAATAGAACGCACAGCGGGGATACTCATGCCCAGTTGTCGAGCTGGAAGTCCTCTAACCACCCATATAAGATGAATAATAAACGGATACACACAGCCGATGCAGCGCGTGTTTGAAAACCGCCGATCGATCTTCATACTCTGACAAAATCACAGCGAAAAATCCTTAAACCAAATACCCGTTTTGCGCGGTCCATATCTCCGCGAAAACACAACGCACAGCCGGGAACCTCATATCTAATTGTAGTCCAAGTCCACTTCTACAAACCTATCCGAGTGGATCCTGGATGCGAGGTCCACAGCCGAGGCACCACGCGGTCAAAGTAGGTCGCAGGGGCCCTATTACGCGCGCCATATCTACCCGGAAATGGAACGCACAGCGGGGATTCTTATTTTGAATACACGGTCGCGACGTCCTCTAACTACCCATATAAGCAGAATAATAAACGGGTATCCACAGCCGAGGCAGCACGTATTTGAAAACCGCCGACCGATCTTCATACTCTGACAAAATCACAGCGATAGCGCCAATACTCTGTTTCCTTAAACCAAATCGCCGTCTTGCGCGGTCCATATCCCCGCGAATACACAACGCACAGCCGGGACACCTATGCCGACCTGTAGCCACCGTCAACCTCTAAAGACATGTGGAGGGTGATCCACAATCGGACACTCACAGCCGAGGCACGACGCGGTCAAAGTAGGTCGCAGGGACCATATTACGCGCGCCATATCTACCCGGAAATAGAACGCACAGCGGGGATACTCATGCCCAGTTGTCGAGCTGGAAGTCCTCTAACCACCCATATAAGATGAATAATAAACGGATACACACAGCCGATGCAGCGCGTGTTTGAAAACCGCCGATCGATCTTCATACTCTGACAAAATCACAGCGAAAAATCCTTAAACCAAATACCCGTTTTGCGCGGTCCATATCTCCGCGAAAACACAACGCACAGCCGGGAACCTCATATCTAATTGTAGTCCAAGTCCACTTCTACAAACCTCACCGAGTGGATCCTGGATGCGAGGTCCACAGCCGAGGCACCACGCGGTCAAAGTAGGTCGCAGGGGCCCTATTACGCGCGCCATATCTACCCGGAAATGGAACGCACAGCGGGGATTCTTATTTTGAATACACGGTCGCGACGTCCTCTAACTACCCATATAAGCAGAATAATAAACGGGTATCCACAGCCGAGGCAGCACGTATTTGAAAACCGCCGACCGATCTTCATACTCTGACAAAATCACAGCGATAGCGCCAATACTCTGTTTCCTTAAACCAAATCGCCGTCTTGCGCGGTCCATATCCCCGCGAATACACAACGCACAGCCGGGACACCTATGCCGACCTGTAGCCACCGTCAACCTCTAAAGACATGTGGAGGGTGATCCACAATCGGACACTCACAGCCGAGGCACGACGCGGTCAAAGTAGGTCGCAGGGACCATATTACGCGCGCCATATCTACCCGGAAATAGAACGCACAGCGGGGATACTCATGCCCAGTTGTCAAGCTGGAAGTCCTCTAACCACCCATATAAGATGAATAATAAACGGATACACACAGCCGATGCAGCGCGTGTTTGAAAACCGCCGATCGATCTTCATACTCTGACAAAATCACAGCGAAAAATCCTTAAACCAAATACCCGTTTTGCGCGGTCCATATCTCCGCGAAAACACAACGCACAGCCGGGAACCTCATATCTAATTGTAGTCCAAGTCCACTTCTACAAACCTATCCGAGTGGATCCTGGATGCGAGGTCCACAGCCGAGGCACCACGCGGTCAAAGTAGGTCGCAGGGGCCCTATTACGCGCGCCATATCTACCCGGAAATGGAACGCACAGCGGGGATTCTTATTTTGAATACACGGTCGCGACGTCCTCTAACTACCCATATAAGCAGAATAATAAACGGGTATCCATAGCCGAGGCAGCACGTATTTGAAAACCGCCGACCGATCTTCATACTCTGACAAAATCACAGCGATAGCGCCAATACTCTGTTTCCTTAAACCAAATCGCCGTCTTGCGCGGTCCATATCCCCGCGAATACACAACGCACAGCCGGGACACCTATGCCGACCTGTAGCCACCGTCAACCTCTAAAGACATGTGGAGGGTGATCCACAATCGGACACTCACAGCCGAGGCACGACGCGGTCAAAGTAGGTCGCAGGGACCATATTACGCGCGCCATATCTACCCGGAAATAGAACGCACAGCGGGGATACTCATGCCCAGTTGTCAAGCTGGAAGTCCTCTAACCACCCATATAAGATGAATAATAAACGGATACACACAGCCGATGCAGCGCGTGTTTGAAAACCGCCGATCGATCTTCATACTCTGACAAAATCACAGCGAAAAATCCTTAAACCAAATACCCGTTTTGCGCGGTCCATATCTCCGCGAAAACACAACGCACAGCCGGGAACCTCATATCTAATTGTAGTCCAAGTCCACTTCTACAAACCTATCCGAGTGGATCCTGGATGCGAGGTCCACAGCCGAGGCACCACGCGGTCAAAGTAGGTCGCAGGGGCCCTATTACGCGCGCCATATCTACCCGGAAATGGAACGCACAGCGGGGATTCTTATTTTGAATACACGGTCGCGACGTCCTCTAACTACCCATATAAGCAGAATAATAAACGGGTATCCACAGCCGAGGCAGCACGTATTTGAAAACCGCCGACCGATCTTCATACTCTGACAAAATCACAGCGATAGCGCCAATACTCTGTTTCCTTAAACCAAATCGCCGTCTTGCGCGGTCCATATCCCCGCGAATACACAACGCACAGCCGGGACACCTATGCCGACCTGTAGCCACCGTCAACCTCTAAAGACATGTGGAGGGTGATCCACAATCGGACACTCACAGCCGAGGCACGACGCGGTCAAAGTAGGTCGCAGGGACCATATTACGCGCGCCATATCTACCCGGAAATAGAACGCACAGCGGGGATACTCATGCCCAGTTGTCGAGCTGGAAGTCCTCTAACCACCCATATAAGATGAATAATAAACGGATACACACAGCCGATGCAGCGCGTGTTTGAAAACCGCCGATCGATCTTCATACTCTGACAAAATCACAGCGAAAAATCCTTAAACCAAATACCCGTTTTGCGCGGTCCATATCTCCGCGAAAACACAACGCACAGCCGGGAACCTCATATCTAATTGTAGTCCAAGTCCACTTCTACAAACCTATCCGAGTGGATCCTGGATTGCGAGGTCCACAGCCGAGGCACCACGCGGTCAAAGTAGGTCGCAGGGGCCCTATTACGCGCGCCATATCTACCCGGAAATGGAACGCACAGCGGGGATTCTTATTTTGAATACACGGTCGCGACGTCCTCTAACTACCCATATAAGCAGAATAATAAACGGGTATCCACAGCCGAGGCAGCACGTATTTGAAAACCGCCGACCGATCTTCATACTCTGACAAAATCACAGCGATAGCGCCAATACTCTGTTTCCTTAAACCAAATCGCCGTCTTGCGCGGTCCATATCCCCGCGAATACACAACGCACAGCCGGGACACCTATGCCGACCTGTAGCCACCGTCAACCTCTAAAGACATGTGGAGGGTGATCCACAATCGGACACTCACAGCCGAGGCACGACGCGGTCAAAGTAGGTCGCAGGGACCATATTACGCGCGCCATATCTACCCGGAAATAGAACGCACAGCGGGGATACTCATGCCCAGTTGTCAAGCTGGAAGTCCTCTAACCACCCATATAAGATGAATAATAAACGGATACACACAGCCGATGCAGCGCGTGTTTGAAAACCGCCGATCGATCTTCATACTCTGACAAAATCACAGCGAAAAATCCTTAAACCAAATACCCGTTTTGCGCGGTCCATATCTCCGCGAAAACACAACGCACAGCCGGGAACCTCATATCTAATTGTAGTCCAAGTCCACTTCTACAAACCTATCCGAGTGGATCCTGGATGCGAGGTCCACAGCCGAGGCACCACGCGGTCAAAGTAGGTCGCAGGGGCCCTATTACGCGCGCCATATCTACCCGGAAATGGAACGCACAGCGGGGATTCTTATTTTGAATACACGGTCGCGACGTCCTCTAACTACCCATATAAGCAGAATAATAAACGGGTATCCACAGCCGAGGCAGCACGTATTTGAAAACCGCCGACCGATCTTCATACTCTGACAAAATCACAGCGATAGCGCCAATACTCTGTTTCCTTAAACCAAATCGCCGTCTTGCGCGGTCCATATCCCCGCGAATACACAACGCACAGCCGGGACACCTATGCCGACCTGTAGCCACCGTCAACCTCTAAAGACATGTGGAGGGTGATCCACAATCGGACACTCACAGCCGAGGCACGACGCGGTCAAAGTAGGTCGCAGGGACCATATTACGCGCGCCATATCTACCCGGAAATAGAACGCACAGCGGGGATACTCATGCCCAGTTGTCAAGCTGGAAGTCCTCTAACCACCCATATAAGATGAATAATAAACGGATACACACAGCCGATGCAGCGCGTGTTTGAAAACCGCCGATCGATCTTCATACTCTGACAAAATCACAGCGAAAAATCCTTAAACCAAATACCCGTTTTGCGCGGTCCATATCTCCGCGAAAACACAACGCACAGCCGGGAACCTCATATCTAATTGTAGTCCAAGTCCACTTCTACAAACCTATCCGAGTGGATCCTGGATGCGAGGTCCACAGCCGAGGCACCACGCGGTCAAAGTAGGTCGCAGGGGCCCTATTACGCGCGCCATATCTACCCGGAAATGGAACGCACAGCGGGGATTCTTATTTTGAATACACGGTCGCGACGTCCTCTAACTACCCATATAAGCAGAATAATAAACGGGTATCCACAGCCGAGGCAGCACGTATTTGAAAACCGCCGACCGATCTTCATACTCTGACAAAATCACAGCGATAGCGCCAATACTCTGTTTCCTTAAACCAAATCGCCGTCTTGCGCGGTCCATATCCCCGCGAATACACAACGCACAGCCGGGACACCTATGCCGACCTGTAGCCACCGTCAACCTCTAAAGACATGTGGAGGGTGATCCACAATCGGACACTCACAGCCGAGGCACGACGCGGTCAAAGTAGGTCGCAGGGACCATATTACGCGCGCCATATCTACCCGGAAATAGAACGCACAGCGGGGATACTCATGCCCAGTTGTCGAGCTGGAAGTCCTCTAACCACCCATATAAGATGAATAATAAACGGATACACACAGCCGATGCAGCGCGTGTTTGAAAACCGCCGATCGATCTTCATACTCTGACAAAATCACAGCGAAAAATCCTTAAACCAAATACCCGTTTTGCGCGGTCCATATCTCCGCGAAAACACAACGCACAGCCGGGAACCTCATATCTAATTGTAGTCCAAGTCCACTTCTACAAACCTATCCGAGTGGATCCTGGATGCGAGGTCCACAGCCGAGGCACCACGCGGTCAAAGTAGGTCGCAGGGGCCCTATTACGCGCGCCATATCTACCCGGAAATGGAACGCACAGCGGGGATTCTTATTTTGAATACACGGTCGCGACGTCCTCTAACTACCCATATAAGCAGAATAATAAACGGGTATCCACAGCCGAGGCAGCACGTATTTGAAAACCGCCGACCGATCTTCATACTCTGACAAAATCACAGCGATAGCGCCAATACTCTGTTTCCTTAAACCAAATCGCCGTCTTGCGCGGTCCATATCCCCGCGAATACACAACGCACAGCCGGGACACCTATGCCGACCTGTAGCCACCGTCAACCTCTAAAGACATGTGGAGGGTGATCCACAATCGGACACTCACAGCCGAGGCACGACGCGGTCAAAGTAGGTCGCAGGGACCATATTACGCGCGCCATATCTACCCGGAAATAGAACGCACAGCGGGGATACTCATGCCCAGTTGTCGAGCTGGAAGTCCTCTAACCACCCATATAAGATGAATAATAAACGGATACACACAGCCGATGCAGCGCGTGTTTGAAAACCGCCGATCGATCTTCATACTCTGACAAAATCACAGCGAAAAATCCTTAAACCAAATACCCGTTTTGCGCGGTCCATATCTCCGCGAAAACACAACGCACAGCCGGGAACCTCATATCTAATTGTAGTCCAAGTCCACTTCTACAAACCTCACCGAGTGGATCCTGGATGCGAGGTCCACAGCCGAGGCACCACGCGGTCAAAGTAGGTCGCAGGGGCCCTATTACGCGCGCCATATCTACCCGGAAATGGAACGCACAGCGGGGATTCTTATTTTGAATACACGGTCGCGACGTCCTCTAACTACCCATATAAGCAGAATAATAAACGGGTATCCACAGCCGAGGCAGCACGTATTTGAAAACCGCCGACCGATCTTCATACTCTGACAAAATCACAGCGATAGCGCCAATACTCTGTTTCCTTAAACCAAATCGCCGTCTTGCGCGGTCCATATCCCCGCGAATACACAACGCACAGCCGGGACACCTATGCCGACCTGTAGCCACCGTCAACCTCTAAAGACATGTGGAGGGTGATCCACAATCGGACACTCACAGCCGAGGCACGACGCGGTCAAAGTAGGTCGCAGGGACCATATTACGCGCGCCATATCTACCCGGAAATAGAACGCACAGCGGGGATACTCATGCCCAGTTGTCAAGCTGGAAGTCCTCTAACCACCCATATAAGATGAATAATAAACGGATACACACAGCCGATGCAGCGCGTGTTTGAAAACCGCCGATCGATCTTCATACTCTGACAAAATCACAGCGAAAAATCCTTAAACCAAATACCCGTTTTGCGCGGTCCATATCTCCGCGAAAACACAACGCACAGCCGGGAACCTCATATCTAATTGTAGTCCAAGTCCACTTCTACAAACCTATCCGAGTGGATCCTGGATGCGAGGTCCACAGCCGAGGCACCACGCGGTCAAAGTAGGTCGCAGGGGCCCTATTACGCGCGCCATATCTACCCGGAAATGGAACGCACAGCGGGGATTCTTATTTTGAATACACGGTCGCGACGTCCTCTAACTACCCATATAAGCAGAATAATAAACGGGTATCCATAGCCGAGGCAGCACGTATTTGAAAACCGCCGACCGATCTTCATACTCTGACAAAATCACAGCGATAGCGCCAATACTCTGTTTCCTTAAACCAAATCGCCGTCTTGCGCGGTCCATATCCCCGCGAATACACAACGCACAGCCGGGACACCTATGCCGACCTGTAGCCACCGTCAACCTCTAAAGACATGTGGAGGGTGATCCACAATCGGACACTCACAGCCGAGGCACGACGCGGTCAAAGTAGGTCGCAGGGACCATATTACGCGCGCCATATCTACCCGGAAATAGAACGCACAGCGGGGATACTCATGCCCAGTTGTCAAGCTGGAAGTCCTCTAACCACCCATATAAGATGAATAATAAACGGATACACACAGCCGATGCAGCGCGTGTTTGAAAACCGCCGATCGATCTTCATACTCTGACAAAATCACAGCGAAAAATCCTTAAACCAAATACCCGTTTTGCGCGGTCCATATCTCCGCGAAAACACAACGCACAGCCGGGAACCTCATATCTAATTGTAGTCCAAGTCCACTTCTACAAACCTATCCGAGTGGATCCTGGATGCGAGGTCCACAGCCGAGGCACCACGCGGTCAAAGTAGGTCGCAGGGGCCCTATTACGCGCGCCATATCTACCCGGAAATGGAACGCACAGCGGGGATTCTTATTTTGAATACACGGTCGCGACGTCCTCTAACTACCCATATAAGCAGAATAATAAACGGGTATCCACAGCCGAGGCAGCACGTATTTGAAAACCGCCGACCGATCTTCATACTCTGACAAAATCACAGCGATAGCGCCAATACTCTGTTTCCTTAAACCAAATCGCCGTCTTGCGCGGTCCATATCCCCGCGAATACACAACGCACAGCCGGGACACCTATGCCGACCTGTAGCCACCGTCAACCTCTAAAGACATGTGGAGGGTGATCCACAATCGGACACTCACAGCCGAGGCACGACGCGGTCAAAGTAGGTCGCAGGGACCATATTACGCGCGCCATATCTACCCGGAAATAGAACGCACAGCGGGGATACTCATGCCCAGTTGTCGAGCTGGAAGTCCTCTAACCACCCATATAAGATGAATAATAAACGGATACACACAGCCGATGCAGCGCGTGTTTGAAAACCGCCGATCGATCTTCATACTCTGACAAAATCACAGCGAAAAATCCTTAAACCAAATACCCGTTTTGCGCGGTCCATATCTCCGCGAAAACACAACGCACAGCCGGGAACCTCATATCTAATTGTAGTCCAAGTCCACTTCTACAAACCTATCCGAGTGGATCCTGGATGCGAGGTCCACAGCCGAGGCACCACGCGGTCAAAGTAGGTCGCAGGGGCCCTATTACGCGCGCCATATCTACCCGGAAATGGAACGCACAGCGGGGATTCTTATTTTGAATACACGGTCGCGACGTCCTCTAACTACCCATATAAGCAGAATAATAAACGGGTATCCACAGCCGAGGCAGCACGTATTTGAAAACCGCCGACCGATCTTCATACTCTGACAAAATCACAGCGATAGCGCCAATACTCTGTTTCCTTAAACCAAATCGCCGTCTTGCGCGGTCCATATCCCCGCGAATACACAACGCACAGCCGGGACACCTATGCCGACCTGTAGCCACCGTCAACCTCTAAAGACATGTGGAGGGTGATCCACAATCGGACACTCACAGCCGAGGCACGACGCGGTCAAAGTAGGTCGCAGGGACCATATTACGCGCGCCATATCTACCCGGAAATAGAACGCACAGCGGGGATACTCATGCCCAGTTGTCAAGCTGGAAGTCCTCTAACCACCCATATAAGATGAATAATAAACGGATACACACAGCCGATGCAGCGCGTGTTTGAAAACCGCCGATCGATCTTCATACTCTGACAAAATCACAGCGAAAAATCCTTAAACCAAATACCCGTTTTGCGCGGTCCATATCTCCGCGAAAACACAACGCACAGCCGGGAACCTCATATCTAATTGTAGTCCAAGTCCACTTCTACAAACCTATCCGAGTGGATCCTGGATGCGAGGTCCACAGCCGAGGCACCACGCGGTCAAAGTAGGTCGCAGGGGCCCTATTACGCGCGCCATATCTACCCGGAAATGGAACGCACAGCGGGGATTCTTATTTTGAATACACGGTCGCGACGTCCTCTAACTACCCATATAAGCAGAATAATAAACGGGTATCCACAGCCGAGGCAGCACGTATTTGAAAACCGCCGACCGATCTTCATACTCTGACAAAATCACAGCGATAGCGCCAATACTCTGTTTCCTTAAACCAAATCGCCGTCTTGCGCGGTCCATATCCCCGCGAATACACAACGCACAGCCGGGACACCTATGCCGACCTGTAGCCACCGTCAACCTCTAAAGACATGTGGAGGGTGATCCACAATCGGACACTCACAGCCGAGGCACGACGCGGTCAAAGTAGGTCGCAGGGACCATATTACGCGCGCCATATCTACCCGGAAATAGAACGCACAGCGGGGATACTCATGCCCAGTTGTCAAGCTGGAAGTCCTCTAACCACCCATATAAGATGAATAATAAACGGATACACACAGCCGATGCAGCGCGTGTTTGAAAACCGCCGATCGATCTTCATACTCTGACAAAATCACAGCGAAAAATCCTTAAACCAAATACCCGTTTTGCGCGGTCCATATCTCCGCGAAAACACAACGCACAGCCGGGAACCTCATATCTAATTGTAGTCCAAGTCCACTTCTACAAACCTATCCGAGTGGATCCTGGATGCGAGGTCCACAGCCGAGGCACCACGCGGTCAAAGTAGGTCGCAGGGGCCCTATTACGCGCGCCATATCTACCCGGAAATGGAACGCACAGCGGGGATTCTTATTTTGAATACACGGTCGCGACGTCCTCTAACTACCCATATAAGCAGAATAATAAACGGGTATCCACAGCCGAGGCAGCACGTATTTGAAAACCGCCGACCGATCTTCATACTCTGACAAAATCACAGCGATAGCGCCAATACTCTGTTTCCTTAAACCAAATCGCCGTCTTGCGCGGTCCATATCCCCGCGAATACACAACGCACAGCCGGGACACCTATGCCGACCTGTAGCCACCGTCAACCTCTAAAGACATGTGGAGGGTGATCCACAATCGGACACTCACAGCCGAGGCACGACGCGGTCAAAGTAGGTCGCAGGGACCATATTACGCGCGCCATATCTACCCGGAAATAGAACGCACAGCGGGGATACTCATGCCCAGTTGTCGAGCTGGAAGTCCTCTAACCACCCATATAAGATGAATAATAAACGGATACACACAGCCGATGCAGCGCGTGTTTGAAAACCGCCGATCGATCTTCATACTCTGACAAAATCACAGCGAAAAATCCTTAAACCAAATACCCGTTTTGCGCGGTCCATATCTCCGCGAAAACACAACGCACAGCCGGGAACCTCATATCTAATTGTAGTCCAAGTCCACTTCTACAAACCTATCCGAGTGGATCCTGGATGCGAGGTCCACAGCCGAGGCACCACGCGGTCAAAGTAGGTCGCAGGGGCCCTATTACGCGCGCCATATCTACCCGGAAATGGAACGCACAGCGGGGATTCTTATTTTGAATACACGGTCGCGACGTCCTCTAACTACCCATATAAGCAGAATAATAAACGGGTATCCACAGCCGAGGCAGCACGTATTTGAAAACCGCCGACCGATCTTCATACTCTGACAAAATCACAGCGATAGCGCCAATACTCTGTTTCCTTAAACCAAATCGCCGTCTTGCGCGGTCCATATCCCCGCGAATACACAACGCACAGCCGGGACACCTATGCCGACCTGTAGCCACCGTCAACCTCTAAAGACATGTGGAGGGTGATCCACAATCGGACACTCACAGCCGAGGCACGACGCGGTCAAAGTAGGTCGCAGGGACCATATTACGCGCGCCATATCTACCCGGAAATAGAACGCACAGCGGGGATACTCATGCCCAGTTGTCGAGCTGGAAGTCCTCTAACCACCCATATAAGATGAATAATAAACGGATACACACAGCCGATGCAGCGCGTGTTTGAAAACCGCCGATCGATCTTCATACTCTGACAAAATCACAGCGAAAAATCCTTAAACCAAATACCCGTTTTGCGCGGCTCCATATCTCCGCGAAAACACAACGCACAGCCGGGAACCTCATATCTAATTGTAGTCCAAGTCCACTTCTACAAACCTCACCGAGTGGATCCTGGATGCGAGGTCCACAGCCGAGGCACCACGCGGTCAAAGTAGGTCGCAGGGGCCCTATTACGCGCGCCATATCTACCCGGAAATGGAACGCACAGCGGGGATTCTTATTTTGAATACACGGTCGCGACGTCCTCTAACTACCCATATAAGCAGAATAATAAACGGGTATCCACAGCCGAGGCAGCACGTATTTGAAAACCGCCGACCGATCTTCATACTCTGACAAAATCACAGCGATAGCGCCAATACTCTGTTTCCTTAAACCAAATCGCCGTCTTGCGCGGTCCATATCCCCGCGAATACACAACGCACAGCCGGGACACCTATGCCGACCTGTAGCCACCGTCAACCTCTAAAGACATGTGGAGGGTGATCCACAATCGGACACTCACAGCCGAGGCACGACAGCGGTCAAAGTAGGTCGCAGGGACCATATTACGCGCGCCATATCTACCCGGAAATAGAACGCACAGCGGGGATACTCATGCCCAGTTGTCAAGCTGGAAGTCCTCTAACCACCCATATAAGATGAATAATAAACGGATACACACAGCCGATGCAGCGCGTGTTTGAAAACCGCCGATCGATCTTCATACTCTGACAAAATCACAGCGAAAAATCCTTAAACCAAATACCCGTTTTGCGCGGTCCATATCTCCGCGAAAACACCAACGCACAGCCGGGAACCTCATATCTAATTGTAGTCCAAGTCCACTTCTACAAACCTATCCGAGTGGATCCTGGATGCGAGGTCCACAGCCGAGGCACCACGCGGTCAAAGTAGGTCGCAGGGGCCCTATTACGCGCGCCATATCTACCTACCCGGAAATGGAACGCACAGCGGGGATTCTTATTTTGAAATACACGGTCGCGACGTCCTCTAACTACCCATATAAGCAGAATAATAAACGGGTATCCATAGCCGAGGCAGCACGTATTTGAAAACCGCCGACCGATCTTCATACTCTGACAAAAATCACAGCGATAGCGCCAATACTCTGTTTCCTTAAACCAAATCGCCGTCTTGCGCGGTCCATATCCCCGCGAATACACAACGCACAGCCGGGACACCTATGCCGACCTGTAGCCACCGTCAACCTCTAAAGACATGTGGAGGGTGATCCACAATCGGACACTCACAGCCGAGGCACGACGCGGTCAAAGTAGGTCGCAGGGACCATATTACGCGCGCATATCTACCCGGAAATAGAACGCACAGCGGGGATACTCATGCCCAGTTGTCAAGCTGGAAGTCCTCTAACCACCCATATAAGATGAATAATAAACGTATACACACAGCCGATGCAGCGCGTGTTTGAAAACCGCCGATCGATCTTCATACTCTGACAAAATCACAGCGAAAAATCCTTAAACCAAATACCCGTTTTGCGCGGTCCATATCTCCGCGAAAACACAACGCACAGCCGGGAACCTCATATCTAATTGTAGTCCAAGTCCACTTCTACAAACCTATCCGAGTGGATCCTGGATGCGAGGTCCACAGCCGAGGCACCACGCGGTCAAAGTAGGTCGCAGGGGCCCTATTTCGCGCGCCATATCTACCCGGAAATGGAACGCACAGCGGGGATTCTTATTTTGAATACACGGTCGCGACGTCCTCTAACTACCCATATAAGCAGAATAATAAACGGGTATCCACAGCCGAGGCAGCACGTATTTGAAAACCGCCGACCGATCTTCATACTCTGACAAAATCACAGCGATAGCGCCAATACTCTGTTTCCTTAAACCAAATCGCCGTCTTGCGCGGTCCATATCCCCGCGAATACACAACGCACAGCCGGGACACCTATGCCGACCTGTAGCCACCGTCAACCTCTAAAGACATGTGGAGGGTGATCCACAATCGGACACTCACAGCCGAGGCACGACGCGGTCAAAGTAGGGTCGCAGGGACCATATTACGCGCGCCCATATCTACCCGGAAATAGAACGCACAGCGGGGATACTCATGCCCAGTTGTCGAGCTGGAAGTCCTCTAACCACCCATATAAGATGAATAATAAACGGATACACACAGCCGATGCAGCGCGTGTTTGAAAACCGCCGATCGATCTTCATACTCTGACAAAATCACAGCGAAAATCCTTAAAACCAAATACACCGTTTTGGCGCGGTCCATATCTCCGCGAAAACACAACGCACAGCCGGGAACCTCATATCTAATTGTAGTCCAAGTCCACTTCTACAAACCTATCCGAGTGGGATCCTGGATGCGAGGTCCACAGCCGAGGCACCACGCGGTCAAAGTAGGTCGCAGGGGCCCTATTACGCGCGCCATATCTACCCGGAAATGGAACGCACAGCGGGATTCTTATTTTGAATACACGGTCGCGACGTCCTCTAACTACCCATATAAGCAGAATAATAAACGGGTATCCACAGCCGAGGCCAGCACGGTATTTGAAAACCGCCGACCGATCTTCATACTCTGACAAAATCACAGCGATAGCGCCAATACTCTGTTTCCTTAAACCAAATCGCCGTCTTGCGCCGGTCCATATCCCCGCGAATACACAACGCACAGCCGGGACACCTATGCCGACCTGTAGCCACCGTCAACCTCTAAAGACATGTGGAGGGTGATCCACAATCGGACACTCACAGCCGAGGCACGACGCGGTCAAAGTAGGTCGCAGGGACCATATTACGCGCGCCATATCTACCCGGAAATAGAACGCACAGCGGGGATACTCATGCCCAGTTGTCAAGCTGGAAGTCCTCTAACCACCCATATAAGATGAATAATAAACGGATACACACAGCCGATGCAGCGCGTGTTTTGAAAACCGCCGATCGATCTTCATACTCTGACAAAATCACAGCGAAAAATCCTTAAACCAAATACCCGTTTTTGCGCGGTCCATATCTCCGCGAAAAACACAACGCACAGCCGGGAACCTCATATCTAATTGTAGTCCAAGTCCACTTCTACAAACCTATCCGAGTGGATCCTGGATGCGAGGTCCACAGCCGAGGCACCACGCGGTCAAAGTAGGTCGCAGGGGCCCTATTACGCGCGCCATATCTACCCGGAAATGGAACGCACAGCGGGGATTCTTATTTTGAATACACGGTCGCGACGTCCTCTAACTACCCATATAAGCAGAATAATAACGGGTATCCACAGCCGAGGCAGCACGTATTTGAAAACCGCCGACCGATCTTCATACTCTGACAAAATCACAGCGATAGCGCCAATACTCTGTTTCCTTAAACCAAATCGCCGTCTTGCGCGGTCCATATCCCCGCGAATACACAACGCACAGCCGGGACACCTATGCCGACCTGTAGCCACCGTCAACCTCTAAAGACATGTGGAGGGTGATCCACAATCGGACACTCACAGCCGAGGCACGACGCGGTCAAAGTAGGTCGCAGGGACCATATTACGCGCGCCATATCTACCCGGAAATAGAACGCACAGCGGGGATACTCATGCCCAGTTGTCAAGCTGGAAGTCCTCTAACCACCCATATAAGATGAATAATAAACGGATACACACAGCCGATGCAGCGCGTGTTTGAAAACCGCCGATCGATCTTCATACTCTGACAAAATCACAGCGAAAAATCCTTAAACCAAATACCCGTTTTGCGCGGTCCATATCTCCCGCGAAAACACAACGCACAGCCGGGAACCTCATATCTAATTGTAGTCCAAGTCCACTTCTACAAACCTATCCGAGTGGATCCTGGATGCGAGGTCCACAGCCGAGGCACCACGCGGTCAAAGTAGGTCGCAGGGGCCCTATTACGCGCGCCATATCTACCCGGAAATGGAACGCACAGCGGGGATTCTTATTTTGAATACACGGTCGCGACGTCCTCTAAACTACCCATATAAGCAGAATAATAAACGGGTATCCACAGCCGAGGCAGCACGTATTTGAAAACCGCCGACCGATCTTCATACTCTGACAAAATCACAGCGATAGCGCCAATACTCTGTTTCCTTAAACCAAATCGCCGTCTTGCGCGGTCCATATCCCCGCGAATACACAACGCACAGCCGGGACACCTATGCCGACCTGTAGCCACCGTCAACCTCTAAAGACATGTGGAGGGTGATCCACAATCGGACACTCACAGCCGAGGCACGACGCGGTCAAAGTAGGTCGCAGGGACCATATTACGCGCGCCATATCTACCCGGAAATAGAACGCACAGCGGGGATACTCATGCCCAGTTGTCGAGCTGGAAGTCCTCTAACCACCCATATAAGATGAATAATAAACGGATACACACAGCCGATGCAGCGCGTGTTTGAAAACCGCCGATCGATCTTCATACTCTGACAAAATCACAGCGAAAAATCCTTAAACCAAATACCCGTTTTGCGCGGTCCATATCTCCGCGAAAACACAACGCACAGCCGGGAACCTCATATCTAATTGTAGTCCAAGTCCACTTCTACAAACCTATCCGAGTGGATCCTGGATGCGAGGTCCACAGCCGAGGCACCACGCGGTCAAAGTAGGTCGCAGGGGCCCTATTACGCGCGCCATATCTACCCGGAAATGGAACGCACAGCGGGGATTCTTATTTTGAATACACGGTCGCGACGTCCTCTAACTACCCATATAAGCAGAATAATAAACGGGTATCCACAGCCGAGGCAGCACGTATTTGAAAACGCCGACCGATCTTCATACTCTGACAAAATCACAGCGATAGCGCCAATACTCTGTTTCCTTAAACCAAATCGCCGTCTTGCGCGGTCCATATCCCCGCGAATACACAACGCACAGCCGGGGACACCTATGCCGACCTGTAGCCACCGTCAACCTCTAAAGACATGTGGAGGGTGATCCACAATCGGACACTCACAGCCGAGGCACGGACGCGGTCAAAGTAGGTCGCAGGGACCATATTACGCGCGCCATATCTACCCGGAAATAGAACGCACAGCGGGGATACTCATGCCCAGTTGTCGAGCTGGAAGTCCTCTAACCACCCATATAAGATGAATAATAAACGGATACACACAGCCGATGCAGCGCGTGTTTGAAAACCGCCGATCGATCTTCATACTCTGACAAAATCACAGCGAAAAATCCTTAAACCAAATACCCGTTTTGCGCGGTCCATATCTCCGCGAAAACACAACGCACAGCCGGGAACCTCATATCTAATTGTAGTCCAAGTCCACTTCTACAAACCTCACCGAGTGGATCCTGGATGCGAGGTCCACAGCCGAGGCACCACGCGGTCAAAGTAGGTCGCAGGGGCCCTATTACGCGCGCCATATCTACCCGGAAATGGAACGCACAGCGGGGATTCTTATTTTTGAATACACGGTCGCGGACGTCCTCTAACTACCCATATAAGCAGAATAATAAACGGGTATCCACAGCCGAGGCAGCACGTATTTGAAAACCGCCGACCGATCTTCATACTCTGACAAAATCACAGCGATAGCGCCAATACTCTGTTTCCTTAAACCAAATCGCCGTCTTGCGCGGTCCATATCCCCGCGGAATACACAACGCACAGCCGGGACACCTATGCCGACCTGTAGCCACCGTCAACCTCTAAAGACATGTGGAGGGTGATCCACAATCGGACACTCACAGCCGAGGCACGACGCGGTCAAAGTAGGTCGCAGGGACCATATTACGCGCGCCATATCTACCCGGAAATAGAACGCACAGCGGGGATACTCATGCCCAGTTGTCAAGCTGGAAGTCCTCTAACCACCCATATAAGATGAATAATAAACGGATACACACAGCCGATGCAGCGCGTGTTTGAAAACCGCCGATCGATCTTCATACTCTGACAAAATCACAGCGAAAAATCCTTAAACCAAATACCCGTTTTGCGCGGTCCATATCTCCGCGAAAACACAAACGCACAGCCGGGAACCTCATATCTAATTGTAGTCCAAGTCCACTTCTACAAACCTATCCGAGTGGATCCTGGATGCGAGGTCCACAGCCGAGGCACCACGCGGTCAAAGTAGGGTCGCAGGGGCCCTATTACGCGCGCCATATCTACCCGGAAATGGAACGCACAGCGGGGATTCTTATTTTGAATACACGGTCGCGACGTCCTCTAACTACCCATATAAGCAGAATAATAAACGGGTATCCACAGCCGAGGCAGCACGTATTTGAAAACCGCCGACCGATCTTCATACTCTGACAAAATCACAGCGATAGCGCCAATACTCTGTTTCCTTAAACCAAATCGCCGTCTTGCGCGGTCCATATCCCCCGCGAATACACAACGCACAGCCGGGACACCTATGCCGACCTGTAGCCACCGTCAACCTCTAAAGACATGTGGAGGGTGATCCACAATCGGACACTCACAGCCGAGGCACGACGCGGTCAAAGTAGGTCGCAGGGACCATATTACGCGCGCCATATCTACCCGGAAATAGAACGCACAGCGGGGATACTCATGCCCAGTTGTCAAGCTGGAAGTCCTCTAACCACCCATATAAGATGAATAATAAACGGATACACACAGCCGATGCAGCGCGTGTTTGAAAAACCGCCGATCGATCTTCATACTCTGACAAAATCACAGCGAAAAATCCTTAAACCAAATACCCGTTTTGCGCGGTCCATATCTCCGCGAAAACACAACGCACAGCCGGGAACCTCATATCTAATTGTAGTCCAAGTCCACTTCTACAAACCTATCCGAGTGGATCCTGGATGCGAGGTCCACAGCCGAGGCACCACGCGGTCAAAGTAGGTCGCAGGGGCCCTATTACGCGCGCCATATCTACCCGGAAATGGAACGCACAGCGGGGATTCTTATTTTGAATACACGGTCGCGACGTCCTCTAACTACCCATATAAGCAGAATAATAAACGGGTATCCACAGCCGAGGCAGCACGTATTTGAAAACCGCCGACCGATCTTCATACTCTGACAAAATCACAGCGATAGCGCCAATACTCTGTTTCCTTAAACCAAATCGCCGTCTTGCGCGGTCCATATCCCCGCGAATACACAACGCACAGCCGGGACACCTATGCCGACCTGTAGCCACCGTCAACCTCTAAAGACATGTGGAGGGTGATCCACAATCGGACACTCACAGCCGAGGCACGACGCGGTCAAAGTAGGTCGCAGGGGACCATATTACGCGCGCCATATCTACCCGGAAATAGAACGCACAGCGGGGATACTCATGCCCAGTTGTCGAGCTGGAAGTCCTCTAACCACCCATATAAGATGAATAATAAACGGATACACACAGCCGATGCAGCGCGTGTTTGAAAACCGCCGATCGATCTTCATACTCTGACAAAATCACAGCGAAAAATTCCTTAAACCAAATACCCGTTTTGCGCGGTCCATATCTCCGCGAAAACACAACGCACAGCCGGGAACCTCATATCTAATTGTAGTCCAAGTCCACTTCTACAAACCTATCCGAGTGGATCCTGGATGCGAGGTCCACAGCCGAGGCACCACGCGGTCAAAGTAGGTCGCAGGGGCCCTATTACGCGCGCCATATCTACCCGGAAATGGAACGCACAGCGGGGATTCTTATTTTGAATACACGGTCGCGACGTCCTCTAACTACCCATATAAGCAGAATAATAAACGGGTATCCACAGCCGAGGCAGCACGTATTTGAAAACCGCCGACCGATCTTCATACTCTGACAAAATCACAGCGATAGCGCCAATACTCTGTTTCCTTAAACCAAAATCGCCGTCTTGCGCGGTCCATATCCCCGCGAATACACAACGCACAGCCGGGACACCTATGCCGACCTGTAGCCACCGTCAACCTCTAAAGACATGTGGAGGGTGATCCACAATCGGACACTCACAGCCGAGGCACGACGCGGTCAAAGTAGGTCGCAGGGACCATATTACGCGCGCCATATCTACCCGGAAATAGAACGCACAGCGGGGATACTCATGCCCAGTTGTCAAGCTGGAAGTCCTCTAACCACCCATATAAGATGAATAATAAACGGATACACACAGCCGATGCAGCGCGTGTTTGAAAACCGCCGATCGATCTTCATACTCTGACAAAATCACAGCGAAAAATCCTTAAACCAAATACCCGTTTTGCGCGGTCCATATCTCCGCGAAAACACAACGCACAGCCGGGAACCTCATATCTAATTGTAGTCCAAGTCCACTTCTACAAACCTATCCGAGTGGATCCTGGATGCGAGGTCCACAGCCGAGGCACCACGCGGTCAAAGTAGGTCGCAGGGGCCCTATTACGCGCGCCATATCTACCCGGAAATGGAACGCACAGCGGGGATTCTTATTTTGAATACACGGTCGCGACGTCCTCTAACTACCCATATAAGCAGAATAATAAACGGGTATCCACAGCCGAGGCAGCACGTATTTGAAAACCGCCGACCGATCTTCATACTCTGACAAAATCACAGCGATAGCGCCAATACTCTGTTTCCTTAAACCAAATCGCCGTCTTGCGCGGTCCATATCCCCGCGAATACACAACGCACAGCCGGGACACCTATGCCGACCTGTAGCCACCGTCAACCTCTAAAGACATGTGGAGGGTGATCCACAATCGGACACTCACAGCCGAGGCACGACGCGGTCAAAGTAGGTCGCAGGGACCATATTACGCGCGCCATATCTACCCGGAAATAGAACGCACAGCGGGGATACTCATGCCCAGTTGTCAAGCTGGAAGTCCTCTAACCACCCATATAAGATGAATAATAAACGGATACACACAGCCGATGCAGCGCGTGTTTGAAAACCGCCGATCGATCTTCATACTCTGACAAAATCACAGCGAAAAATCCTTAAACCAAATACCCGTTTTGCGCGGTCCATATCTCCGCGAAAACACAACGCACAGCCGGGAACCTCATATCTAATTGTAGGTCCAAGTCCACTTCTACAAACCTATCCGAGTGGATCCTGGATGCGAGGTCCACAGCCGAGGCACCACGCGGTCAAAGTAGGTCGCTAGGGGCCCTATTACGCGCGCCATATCTACCCGGAAATGGAACGCACAGCGGGGATTCTTATTTTGAATACACGGTCGCGACGTCCTCTAACTACCCATATAAGCAGAATAATAAACGGGTATCCACAGCCGAGGCAGCACGTATTTGAAAACCGCCGACCGATCTTCATACTCTGACAAAATCACAGCGATAGCGCCAATACTCTGTTTCCTTAAACCAAATCGCCGTCTTGCGCGGTCCATATCCCCGCGAATACACAACGCACAGCCGGGACACCTATGCCGACCTGTAGCCACCGTCAACCTCTAAAGACATGTGGAGGGTGATCCACAATCGGACACTCACAGCCGAGGCACGACGCGGTCAAAGTAGGTCGCAGGGACCATATTACGCGCGCCATATCTACCCGGAAATAGAACGCACAGCGGGGATACTCATGCCCAGTTGTCAAGCTGGAAGTCCTCTAACCACCCATATAAGATGAATAATAAACGGATACACACAGCCGATGCAGCGCGTGTTTGAAAAACCGCCGATCGATCTTCATACTCTGACAAAATCACAGCGAAAAAATCCTTAAACCAAATACCCGTTTTGCGCGGTCCATATCTCCGCGAAAACACAACGCACAGCCGGGAACCTCATATCTAATTGTAGTCCAAGTCCACTTCTACAAACCTATCCGAGTGGATCCTGGATGCGAGGTCCACAGCCGAGGCACCACGCGGTCAAAGTAGGTCGCAGGGGCCCTATTACGCGCGCCATATCTACCCGGAAATGGAACGCACAGCGGGGATTCTTATTTTGAATACACGGTCGCGACGTCCTCTAACTACCCATATAAGCAGAATAATAAACGGGTATCCACAGCCGAGGCAGCACGTATTTGAAAACCGCCGACCGATCTTCATACTCTGACAAAATCACAGCGATAGCGCCAATACTCTGTTTCCTTAAACCAAATCGCCGTCTTGCGCGGTCCATATCCCCGCGAATACACAACGCACAGCCGGGACACCTATGCCGACCTGTAGCCACCGTCAACCTCTAAAGACATGTGGAGGGTGATCCACAATCGGACACTCACAGCCGAGGCACGACGCGGTCAAAGTAGGTCGCAGGGACCATATTACGCGCGCCATATCTACCCGGAAATAGAACGCACAGCGGGGATACTCATGCCCAGTTGTCAAGCTGGAAGTCCTCTAACCACCCATATAAGATGAATAATAAACGGATACACACAGCCGATGCAGCGCGTGTTTGAAAACCGCCGATCGATCTTCATACTCTGACAAAATCACAGCGAAAAAATCCTTAAACCAAATACCCGTTTTGCGCGGTCCATATCCTCCGCGAAAACACAACGCACAGCCGGGAACCTCATATCTAATTGTAGTCCAAGTCCACTTCTACAAACCTATCCGAGTGGATCCTGGATGCGAGGTCCACAGCCGAGGCACCACGCGGTCAAAGTAGGTCGCAGGGGCCCTATTACGCGCGCCATATCTACCCGGAAATGGAACGCACAGCGGGGATTCTTATTTTGAATACACGGTCGCGACGTCCTCTAACTACCCATATAAGCAGAATAATAAACGGGTATCCCACAGCCGAGGCAGCACGTATTTTGAAAACCGCCGACCGATCTTCATACTCTGACAAAATCACAGCGATAGCGCCAATACTCTGTTTCCTTAAACCAAATCGCCGTCTTGCGCGGTCCATATCCCCGCGAATACACAACGCACAGCCGGGACACCTATGCCGACCTGTAGCCACCGTCAACCTCTAAAGACATGTGGAGGGTGATCCACAATCGGACACTCACAGCCGAGGCACGACGCGGTCAAAGTAGGTCGCAGGGACCATATTACGCGCGCCATATCTACCCGGAAATAGAACGCACAGCGGGGATACTCATGCCCAGTTGTCAAGCTGGAAGTCCTCTAACCACCCATCTAGACACTCTATAAACGGATACACACAGCCGATACAGCGCGTATTTGAAAACCGCCGACCGATCTTCATACTCTGACAAAATCACAGCGAAAGACTTAAACGAAATACCCGTTTTGCGAGGTCCATATCCCCGCGAATACACAACGCACAGCCGGGACACTTATACCCAGTTGTAGTCCACGTCCCCCTCTACAAAACTATCGGAGTGGATCCTGGATGCGAGGTCCACAGCCGAGGCACGGTGTAGTCAAAGTAGGTCGCAGGGACCATATTACGCGCGCCATATCTACCCGGAAATAGAACGCACAGCGGGGATTCCTATACTGAATACACGGCCCCGACGTCCTCTAACCAACTATGTAAGCTGAATAATAAACGGATAACCACAGCCGAGGCAGCGCGTGTTTGAAAACAGCGACCGATCTTCATACTCTGACAAAATCACAGCGAAAGACTTAAACGAAATACCCGTTTTGCGAGGTCCATATCCCCGCGAATACACAACGCACAGCCGGGACACTTATATCTAACTGTAGTCCAAGTCCCCCTCTACAAATCTATCCGAGTGGATCATGGATGCGAGGTCCACAACCGAGGCACGATGTAGTCAAAGTAGGTCGCAGGGGCCATATTGCGCGGTCCATATCTACCCGGAAATGGAACGCACAGCGGGGATTCTCTATACCGAATCCACGGTCCCGACGTCCTCTAACCACCCATATAAGCATAATAATAAACGGATACCCACAGCCGAGGCAGCACGTATTTGAAAAGCGCCGGCCGATCTTCATACTCTGACAAAAAGCGCCGGGCGATCTTCATACTCTGACAAAATCACAGCCGTTTTTATATCGTTTTGCGAGATGGATATCTCCGCGAATACACAACGCACAGCCGGGATACTCATACCTAATTGTATAATACGTCTACCTCTACAAACCTATCCGAGTGGATCCTGGATGCGAGATCCAGAACCAGGATCCATATCGCGCGGGTAAACGGCGGGAGTAACGAGGACTCTCTTAAGGTAGGGGACGTTACTGGGCTGCGCTGCGAAAGACGAGCGCCAAAACTCTGTTTCCTTAAACGGAAGCGCCGTTTTGCGAGGTGGATATCTCCGCGAAAACACCACGCACAGCCGGGACACTTATACCCAATCGTAGACCACGTCCACCTCTACAAACCTATCCGAGTGGATCCTGGATCCGAGACCCACAGCCGAGGCACCACGCGGTCAAAGTAGGTCGCAGTTGCCGTTTTGCGCGCTCCATCTCTCCGCCAAAACACCACGCACAGCCGGGACACTTATACCCTATTGTAGACCCCGACCTCCTCTAACCACCCATACATGCAGAACAATAAACGGATACCCACAGCCGATGCAGCAAGTAGTTCAAAAGCGCCGGCCGATCTTCGTACTCTGACAAAATCACAGCGAAAGACGAGCGCCAATACTCTGTCTCCTTAAACCAAATCGCCGGTTTGCGCGGTGCATATCCCCGCGAATACACAACGCACAGACTCGTCCCCTACGCCGAATAGTAGACCACGTCCACTTCTAAAGACCTGTGGAGGAGGATCCAGGATCGGGCATTCACAGCCGATGCACGACGTGGTCAAAATAGGTCACTGTAGCCATATTGCGCGCTCAATATCTCCGCCAAAACACAACGCACAGTCGGGGTACTTACGCCGAATTGTAGACCTTGACGTCCTCTAACCAGCCATCCATGCACTCCTATAAACGGATAACCACAGCCGATGCAGCAAGTAGTTCAAAAGCGTCGGCCGATCTTC
>NW_027466667.1:37500-42500 GCF_050575085.1 Anarhichas minor
TCGCCCCTACTACTGCTCTAAAAGAATTGGTCCTGGTAATCCAAAAAATTTAGGGAAGCGCTGGACCCTTCAGCGCTTCGCTCATATCCCCCCTACTACGGCTGTAGCATAGGGGAACCGCCAGAAGCGCTGGACCCTTCAGCGCTTCGCTCCTATCCCCTACTACGGCTGTAGCATAGGGGAACCGCCAGAAGCGCTGGACCCTTCAGCGCTTCGCTCCTATCCCCTACTACGGCTGTAGCATAGGGGAACCGCCAGAAGCGCTGGACCCTTCAGCGCTTCGCTCATATCCCCTACTACGGCTGTAGCATAGGGGAACCGCCAGAAGCGCTGGACCCTTCAGCGCTTCGCTCCTATCCCCTACTACGGCTGTAGCATAGGGGGACCGCCAGAAGCGCTGGACCCTTCAGCGCTTCGCTCATATCCCCTACTACGGCTGTAGCATAGGGGGACCGCCAGAAGCGCTGGACCCTTCAGCGCTTCGCTCATATCCCCTACTACGGCTGTAGCATAGGGGGACCGCCAGAAGCGCTGGACCCTTCAGCGCTTCGCTCATATCCCCTACTACGGCTGTAGCATAGGGGGACCGCCAGAAGCGCTGGACCCTTCAGCGCTTCGCTCATATCCCCTACTACGGCTGTAGCATAGGGGGACCGCCAGAAGCGCTGGACCCTTCAGCGCTTCGCTCCTATCCCCTACTACGGCTGTAGCATAGGGGGACCGCCAGAAGCGCTGGACCCTTCAGCGCTTCGCTCATATCCCCTACTACGGCTGTAGCATAGGGGAACCGCCAGAAGCGCTGGACCCTTCAGCGCTTCGCTCATATCCCCTACTACGGCTGTAGCATAGGGGGACCGCCAGAAGCGCTGGACCCTTCAGCGCTTCGCTCATATCCCCTACTACGGCTGTAGCATAGGGGGACCGCCAGAAGCGCTGGACCCTTCAGCGCTTCGCTCATATCCCCTACTACGGCTGTAGCATAGGGGAACCGCCAGAAGCGCTGGACCCTTCAGCGCTTCGTCCCTACTACGGCTGTAACATAGGGGAACCGCCAGAAGCGCTGGACCCTTCAGCGCTTCGCTCATATCCCCTACTACGGCTGTAGCATAGGGGGACCGCCAGAAGCGCTGGACCCTTCAGCGCTTCGCTCATATCCCCTACTACGGCTGTAGCATAGGGGAACCGCCAGAAGCGCTGGACCCTTCAGCGCTTCGTCCCTACTACGGCTGTAACATAGGGGAACCGCCAGAAGCGCTGGACCCTTCAGCGCTTCGCTCATATCCCCTACTACGGCTGTAGCATAGGGGAACCGCCAGAAGCGCTGGACCCTTCAGCGCTTCGCTCCTATCCCCTAGTATACACTGGGTAGTCTGTTCCTATCATTGTGTGCAAGGTGGCTTGGTTACCCCCTACCAAAATGGGTCACAGCCGTAATAGGCGAAGTACAGAAGCGCTGGAACCTTCAGCGCTTCGCCCCTATCACGGCTTTAAAACCCGAGCGAAAAACTCTATGTCCTTAAACGAAATACCCGTTTTGCGCGGTCCATATCTCCGCGAAAACACAACGCACAGCCGGGACACTCATATCTAATTGTAGTCCAAGTCCCCCTCTACAAACACATCAGAGTGGATCCTGGATGCGACCTCCACAGCCGAGGCACGAGTCGGTCAAAGTAGGTCGCAGGGACCATATTACGCGCGCCATATCTACCCGGAAATAGAACGCACAGCGGGGATACTCATGCCCAGTTGTCGAGCTGGAAGTCCTCTAACCACCCATATAAGATGAATAATAAACGGATACACACAGCCGATGCAGCGCGTGTTTGAAAACCGCCGATCGATCTTCATACTCTGACAAAATCACAGCGAAAAATCCTTAAACCAAATACCCGTTTTGCGCGGTCCATATCTCCGCGAAAACACAACGCACAGCCGGGAACCTCATATCTAATTGTAGTCCAAGTCCACTTCTACAAACCTATCCGAGTGGATCCTGGATGCGAGGTCCACAGCCGAGGCACCACGCGGTCAAAGTAGGTCGCAGGGGCCCTATTACGCGCGCCATATCTACCCGGAAATGGAACGCACAGCGGGGATTCTTATTTTGAATACACGGTCGCGACGTCCTCTAACTACCCATATAAGCAGAATAATAAACGGGTATCCACAGCCGAGGCAGCACGTATTTGAAAACCGCCGACCGATCTTCATACTCTGACAAAATCACAGCGATAGCGCCAATACTCTGTTTCCTTAAACCAAATCGCCGTCTTGCGCGGTCCATATCCCCGCGAATACACAACGCACAGCCGGGACACCTATGCCGACCTGTAGCCACCGTCAACCTCTAAAGACATGTGGAGGGTGATCCACAATCGGACACTCACAGCCGAGGCACGACGCGGTCAAAGTAGGTCGCAGGGACCATATTACGCGCGCCATATCTACCCGGAAATAGAACGCACAGCGGGGATACTCATGCCCAGTTGTCAAGCTGGAAGTCCTCTAACCACCCATCTAGACACTCCTATAAACGGATACACACAGCCGATACAGCGCGTATTTGAAAACCGCCGACCGATCTTCATACTCTGACAAAATCACAGCGAAAGACTTAAACGAAATACCCGTTTTGCGAGGTCCATATCCCCGCGAATACACAACGCACAGCCGGGACACTTATACCCAGTTGTAGTCCACGTCCCCCTCTACAAAACTATCGGAGTGGATCCTGGATGCGAGGTCCACAGCCGAGGCACGGTGTAGTCAAAGTAGGTCGCAGGGACCATATTACGCGCGCCATATCTACCCGGAAATAGAACGCACAGCGGGGATTCCTATACTGAATACACGGCCCCGACGTCCTCTAACCAACTATGTAAGCTGAATAATAAACGGATAACCACAGCCGAGGCAGCGCGTGTTTGAAAACAGCCGACCGATCTTCATACTCTGACAAAATCACAGCGAAAGACTTAAACGAAATACCCGTTTTGCGAGGTCCATATCCCCGCGAATACACAACGCACAGCCGGGACACTTATATCTAACTGTAGTCCAAGTCCCCCTCTACAAATCTATCCGAGTGGATCATGGATGCGAGGTCCACAACCGAGGCACGATGTAGTCAAAGTAGGTCGCAGGGGCCATATTGCGCGGTCCATATCTACCCGGAAATGGAACGCACAGCGGGGATTCTTATACCGAATCCACGGTCCCGACGTCCTCTAACCACCCATATAAGCATAATAATAAACGGATACCCACAGCCGAGGCAGCACGTATTTGAAAAGCGCCGGCCGATCTTCATACTCTGACAAAAAGCGCCGGGCGATCTTCATACTCTGACAAAATCACAGCCGTTTTTATATCGTTTTGCGAGATGGATATCTCCGCGAATACACAACGCACAGCCGGGATACTCATACCTAATTGTATAATACGTCTACCTCTACAAACCTATCCGAGTGGATCCTGGATGCGAGATCCAGAACCAGGATCCATATCGCGCGGGTAAACGGCGGGAGTAACGAGGACTCTCTTAAGGTAGGGGACGTTACTGGGCTGCGCTGCGAAAGACGAGCGCCAAAACTCTGTTTCCTTAAACGGAAGCGCCGTTTTGCGAGGTGGATATCTCCGCGAAAACACCACGCACAGCCGGGACACTTATACCCAATCGTAGACCACGTCCACCTCTACAAACCTATCCGAGTGGATCCTGGATCCGAGACCCACAGCCGAGGCACCACGCGGTCAAAGTAGGTCGCAGTTGCCGTTTTGCGCGCTCCATCTCTCCGCCAAAACACCACGCACAGCCGGGACACTTATACCCTATTGTAGACCCCGACCTCCTCTAACCACCCATACATGCAGAACAATAAACGGATACCCACAGCCGATGCAGCAAGTAGTTCAAAAGCGCCGGCCGATCTTCGTACTCTGACAAAATCACAGCGAAAGACGAGCGCCAATACTCTGTCTCCTTAAACCAAATCGCCGGTTTGCGCGGTGCATATCCCCGCGAATACACAACGCACAGACTCGTCCCCTACGCCGAATAGTAGACCACGTCCACTTCTAAAGACCTGTGGAGGAGGATCCAGGATCGGGCATTCACAGCCGATGCACGACGTGGTCAAAATAGGTCACTGTAGCCATATTGCGCGCTCAATATCTCCGCCAAAACACAACGCACAGTCGGGGTACTTACGCCGAATTGTAGACCTTGACGTCCTCTAACCAGCCATCCATGCACTCCTATAAACGGATAACCACAGCCGATGCAGCAAGTAGTTCAAAAGCGTCGGCCGATCTTCGTACTCTGACAAAATCACAGCGAAAGACGAGCGACAATATCGCCGGTCTGCGAGGTCCATATCTCCGCGAAAACACAACGCACAGCCGGGACACTTATACCCGATCGTAGACCACATCCACCTCTACAAACCTATCCGAGTGGATCCTGGATCCGAGACCCACAGCCGGGGCACGATGTACGCAAAGCCGGTCACAGTAGCCGAGCGCCAATACTCTGTTTCCTTGAACAAAATCGCCGGTTTGCGAGGTGCATAGCTCCGCGAATACACAACGCACAGCCGGGACACTTATACCCAATTGTAGACCACATCAACCTCTACAAAACTATCCGAGTGGATCCTGGATGCGAGACCCACAGCCGAGGCACGATGTGGTCAGAATAGGTCGCAGGGGCCACATTGCGCGGTCCATAAACCCGGAAATGGAACGCACAGCGGGGATAATAATACCGAAATGTCGACCCAGACGTACTCTCACAACCCATAAGGCAGACCAATAAACTGACACCGACATAACCAATAAACTGACACCGACAAATGAATAAACGGACACCCACAGCCGATGCAGCACGTATTTCAAAAGCGTTGGCGATATTCGTCTCACAGCGAAAGACGAGCGCCAATACTCTGTTTCCTTGAACCAAATTCCCGGTTTGCGCGGTCCATATCTCCGCGAATACA
>NW_027466667.1:52500-67713 GCF_050575085.1 Anarhichas minor
GCTCCTATCCCCTACTACGGCTGTAGCATAGGGGGACCGCCAGAAGCGCTGGACCCTTCAGCGCTTCGCTCATATCCCCTACTACGGCTGTAGCATAGGGGGACCGCCAGAAGCGCTGGACCCTTCAGCGCTTCGCTCATATCCCCTACTACGGCTGTAGCATAGGGGGACCGCCAGAAGCGCTGGACCCTTCAGCGCTTCGCTCATATCCCCTACTACGGCTGTAGCATAGGGGGACCGCCAGAAGCGCTGGACCCTTCAGCGCTTCGCTCCTATCCCCTACTACGGCTGTAGCATAGGGGGACCGCCAGAAGCGCTGGACCCTTCAGCGCTTCGCTCATATCCCCTACTACGGCTGTAGCATAGGGGAACCGCCAGAAGCGCTGGACCCTTCAGCGCTTCGCTCATATCCCCTACTACGGCTGTAGCATAGGGGGACCGCCAGAAGCGCTGGACCCTTCAGCGCTTCGCTCATATCCCCTACTACGGCTGTAGCATAGGGGGACCGCCAGAAGCGCTGGACCCTTCAGCGCTTCGCTCATATCCCCTACTACGGCTGTAGCATAGGGGAACCGCCAGAAGCGCTGGACCCTTCAGCGCTTCGCTCATATCCCCTACTACGGCTGTAGCATAGGGGGACCGCCAGAAGCGCTGGACCCTTCAGCGCTTCGCTCATATCCCCTACTACGGCTGTAGCATAGGGGGACCGCCAGAAGCGCTGGACCCTTCAGCGCTTCGCTCATATCCCCTACTACGGCTGTAGCATAGGGGAACCGCCAGAAGCGCTGGACCCTTCAGCGCTTCGTCCCTACTACGGCTGTAACATAGGGGAACCGCCAGAAGCGCTGGACCCTTCAGCGCTTCGCTCATATCCCCTACTACGGCTGTAGCATAGGGGGACCGCCAGAAGCGCTGGACCCTTCAGCGCTTCGCTCATATCCCCTACTACGGCTGTAGCATAGGGGAACCGCCAGAAGCGCTGGACCCTTCAGCGCTTCGTCCCTACTACGGCTGTAACATAGGGGAACCGCCAGAAGCGCTGGACCCTTCAGCGCTTCGCTCATATCCCCTACTACGGCTGTAGCATAGGGGGACCGCCAGAAGCGCTGGACCCTTCAGCGCTTCGCTCATATCCCCTACTACGGCTGTAGCATAGGGGAACCGCCAGAAGCGCTGGACCCTTCAGCGCTTCGTCCCTACTACGGCTGTAACATAGGGGAACCGCCAGAAGCGCTGGACCCTTCAGCGCTTCGCTCATATCCCCTACTACGGCTGTAGCATAGGGGAACCGCCAGAAGCGCTGGACCCTTCAGCGCTTCGCTCCTATCCCCTAGTATACACTGGGTAGTCTGTTCCTATCATTGTGTGCAAGGTGGCTTGGTTACCCCCTACCAAAATGGGTCACAGCCGTAATAGGCGAAGTACAGAAGCGCTGGAACCTTCAGCGCTTCGCCCCTATCACGGCTTTAAAACCCGAGCGAAAAACTCTATGTCCTTAAACGAAATACCCGTTTTGCGCGGTCCATATCTCCGCGAAAACACAACGCACAGCCGGGACACTCATATCTAATTGTAGTCCAAGTCCCCCTCTACAAACACATCAGAGTGGATCCTGGATGCGACCTCCACAGCCGAGGCACGAGTCGGTCAAAGTAGGTCGCAGGGACCATATTACGCGCGCCATATCTACCCGGAAATAGAACGCACAGCGGGGATACTCATGCCCAGTTGTCGAGCTGGAAGTCCTCTAACCACCCATATAAGATGAATAATAAACGGATACACACAGCCGATGCAGCGCGTGTTTGAAAACCGCCGATCGATCTTCATACTCTGACAAAATCACAGCGAAAAATCCTTAAACCAAATACCCGTTTTGCGCGGTCCATATCTCCGCGAAAACACAACGCACAGCCGGGAACCTCATATCTAATTGTAGTCCAAGTCCACTTCTACAAACCTATCCGAGTGGATCCTGGATGCGAGGTCCACAGCCGAGGCACCACGCGGTCAAAGTAGGTCGCAGGGGCCCTATTACGCGCGCCATATCTACCCGGAAATGGAACGCACAGCGGGGATTCTTATTTTGAATACACGGTCGCGACGTCCTCTAACTACCCATATAAGCAGAATAATAAACGGGTATCCACAGCCGAGGCAGCACGTATTTGAAAACCGCCGACCGATCTTCATACTCTGACAAAATCACAGCGATAGCGCCAATACTCTGTTTCCTTAAACCAAATCGCCGTCTTGCGCGGTCCATATCCCCGCGAATACACAACGCACAGCCGGGACACCTATGCCGACCTGTAGCCACCGTCAACCTCTAAAGACATGTGGAGGGTGATCCACAATCGGACACTCACAGCCGAGGCACGACGCGGTCAAAGTAGGTCGCAGGGACCATATTACGCGCGCCATATCTACCCGGAAATAGAACGCACAGCGGGGATACTCATGCCCAGTTGTCGAGCTGGAAGTCCTCTAACCACCCATATAAGATGAATAATAAACGGATACACACAGCCGATGCAGCGCGTGTTTGAAAACCGCCGATCGATCTTCATACTCTGACAAAATCACAGCGAAAAATCCTTAAACCAAATACCCGTTTTGCGCGGTCCATATCTCCGCGAAAACACAACGCACAGCCGGGAACCTCATATCTAATTGTAGTCCAAGTCCACTTCTACAAACCTCACCGAGTGGATCCTGGATGCGAGGTCCACAGCCGAGGCACCACGCGGTCAAAGTAGGTCGCAGGGGCCCTATTACGCGCGCCATATCTACCCGGAAATGGAACGCACAGCGGGGATTCTTATTTTGAATACACGGTCGCGACGTCCTCTAACTACCCATATAAGCAGAATAATAAACGGGTATCCATAGCCGAGGCAGCACGTATTTGAAAACCGCCGACCGATCTTCATACTCTGACAAAATCACAGCGATAGCGCCAATACTCTGTTTCCTTAAACCAAATCGCCGTCTTGCGCGGTCCATATCCCCGCGAATACACAACGCACAGCCGGGACACCTATGCCGACCTGTAGCCACCGTCAACCTCTAAAGACATGTGGAGGGTGATCCACAATCGGACACTCACAGCCGAGGCACGACGCGGTCAAAGTAGGTCGCAGGGACCATATTACGCGCGCCATATCTACCCGGAAATAGAACGCACAGCGGGGATACTCATGCCCAGTTGTCAAGCTGGAAGTCCTCTAACCACCCATATAAGATGAATAATAAACGGATACACACAGCCGATGCAGCGCGTGTTTGAAAACCGCCGATCGATCTTCATACTCTGACAAAATCACAGCGAAAAATCCTTAAACCAAATACCCGTTTTGCGCGGTCCATATCTCCGCGAAAACACAACGCACAGCCGGGAACCTCATATCTAATTGTAGTCCAAGTCCACTTCTACAAACCTATCCGAGTGGATCCTGGATGCGAGGTCCACAGCCGAGGCACCACGCGGTCAAAGTAGGTCGCAGGGGCCCTATTACGCGCGCCATATCTACCCGGAAATGGAACGCACAGCGGGGATTCTTATTTTGAATACACGGTCGCGACGTCCTCTAACTACCCATATAAGCAGAATAATAAACGGGTATCCACAGCCGAGGCAGCACGTATTTGAAAACCGCCGACCGATCTTCATACTCTGACAAAATCACAGCGATAGCGCCAATACTCTGTTTCCTTAAACCAAATCGCCGTCTTGCGCGGTCCATATCCCCGCGAATACACAACGCACAGCCGGGACACCTATGCCGACCTGTAGCCACCGTCAACCTCTAAAGACATGTGGAGGGTGATCCACAATCGGACACTCACAGCCGAGGCACGACGCGGTCAAAGTAGGTCGCAGGGACCATATTACGCGCGCCATATCTACCCGGAAATAGAACGCACAGCGGGGATACTCATGCCCAGTTGTCGAGCTGGAAGTCCTCTAACCACCCATATAAGATGAATAATAAACGGATACACACAGCCGATGCAGCGCGTGTTTGAAAACCGCCGATCGATCTTCATACTCTGACAAAATCACAGCGAAAAATCCTTAAACCAAATACCCGTTTTGCGCGGTCCATATCTCCGCGAAAACACAACGCACAGCCGGGAACCTCATATCTAATTGTAGTCCAAGTCCACTTCTACAAACCTATCCGAGTGGATCCTGGATGCGAGGTCCACAGCCGAGGCACCACGCGGTCAAAGTAGGTCGCAGGGGCCCTATTACGCGCGCCATATCTACCCGGAAATGGAACGCACAGCGGGGATTCTTATTTTGAATACACGGTCGCGACGTCCTCTAACTACCCATATAAGCAGAATAATAAACGGGTATCCACAGCCGAGGCAGCACGTATTTGAAAACCGCCGACCGATCTTCATACTCTGACAAAATCACAGCGATAGCGCCAATACTCTGTTTCCTTAAACCAAATCGCCGTCTTGCGCGGTCCATATCCCCGCGAATACACAACGCACAGCCGGGACACCTATGCCGACCTGTAGCCACCGTCAACCTCTAAAGACATGTGGAGGGTGATCCACAATCGGACACTCACAGCCGAGGCACGACGCGGTCAAAGTAGGTCGCAGGGACCATATTACGCGCGCCATATCTACCCGGAAATAGAACGCACAGCGGGGATACTCATGCCCAGTTGTCGAGCTGGAAGTCCTCTAACCACCCATATAAGATGAATAATAAACGGATACACACAGCCGATGCAGCGCGTGTTTGAAAACCGCCGATCGATCTTCATACTCTGACAAAATCACAGCGAAAAATCCTTAAACCAAATACCCGTTTTGCGCGGTCCATATCTCCGCGAAAACACAACGCACAGCCGGGAACCTCATATCTAATTGTAGTCCAAGTCCACTTCTACAAACCTCACCGAGTGGATCCTGGATGCGAGGTCCACAGCCGAGGCACCACGCGGTCAAAGTAGGTCGCAGGGGCCCTATTACGCGCGCCATATCTACCCGGAAATGGAACGCACAGCGGGGATTCTTATTTTGAATACACGGTCGCGACGTCCTCTAACTACCCATATAAGCAGAATAATAAACGGGTATCCACAGCCGAGGCAGCACGTATTTGAAAACCGCCGACCGATCTTCATACTCTGACAAAATCACAGCGATAGCGCCAATACTCTGTTTCCTTAAACCAAATCGCCGTCTTGCGCGGTCCATATCCCCGCGAATACACAACGCACAGCCGGGACACCTATGCCGACCTGTAGCCACCGTCAACCTCTAAAGACATGTGGAGGGTGATCCACAATCGGACACTCACAGCCGAGGCACGACGCGGTCAAAGTAGGTCGCAGGGACCATATTACGCGCGCCATATCTACCCGGAAATAGAACGCACAGCGGGGATACTCATGCCCAGTTGTCAAGCTGGAAGTCCTCTAACCACCCATATAAGATGAATAATAAACGGATACACACAGCCGATGCAGCGCGTGTTTGAAAACCGCCGATCGATCTTCATACTCTGACAAAATCACAGCGAAAAATCCTTAAACCAAATACCCGTTTTGCGCGGTCCATATCTCCGCGAAAACACAACGCACAGCCGGGAACCTCATATCTAATTGTAGTCCAAGTCCACTTCTACAAACCTATCCGAGTGGATCCTGGATGCGAGGTCCACAGCCGAGGCACCACGCGGTCAAAGTAGGTCGCAGGGGCCCTATTACGCGCGCCATATCTACCCGGAAATGGAACGCACAGCGGGGATTCTTATTTTGAATACACGGTCGCGACGTCCTCTAACTACCCATATAAGCAGAATAATAAACGGGTATCCACAGCCGAGGCAGCACGTATTTGAAAACCGCCGACCGATCTTCATACTCTGACAAAATCACAGCGATAGCGCCAATACTCTGTTTCCTTAAACCAAATCGCCGTCTTGCGCGGTCCATATCCCCGCGAATACACAACGCACAGCCGGGACACCTATGCCGACCTGTAGCCACCGTCAACCTCTAAAGACATGTGGAGGGTGATCCACAATCGGACACTCACAGCCGAGGCACGACGCGGTCAAAGTAGGTCGCAGGGACCATATTACGCGCGCCATATCTACCCGGAAATAGAACGCACAGCGGGGATACTCATGCCCAGTTGTCAAGCTGGAAGTCCTCTAACCACCCATATAAGATGAATAATAAACGGATACACACAGCCGATGCAGCGCGTGTTTGAAAACCGCCGATCGATCTTCATACTCTGACAAAATCACAGCGAAAAATCCTTAAACCAAATACCCGTTTTGCGCGGTCCATATCTCCGCGAAAACACAACGCACAGCCGGGAACCTCATATCTAATTGTAGTCCAAGTCCACTTCTACAAACCTATCCGAGTGGATCCTGGATGCGAGGTCCACAGCCGAGGCACCACGCGGTCAAAGTAGGTCGCAGGGGCCCTATTACGCGCGCCATATCTACCCGGAAATGGAACGCACAGCGGGGATTCTTATTTTGAATACACGGTCGCGACGTCCTCTAACTACCCATATAAGCAGAATAATAAACGGGTATCCACAGCCGAGGCAGCACGTATTTGAAAACCGCCGACCGATCTTCATACTCTGACAAAATCACAGCGATAGCGCCAATACTCTGTTTCCTTAAACCAAATCGCCGTCTTGCGCGGTCCATATCCCCGCGAATACACAACGCACAGCCGGGACACCTATGCCGACCTGTAGCCACCGTCAACCTCTAAAGACATGTGGAGGGTGATCCACAATCGGACACTCACAGCCGAGGCACGACGCGGTCAAAGTAGGTCGCAGGGACCATATTACGCGCGCCATATCTACCCGGAAATAGAACGCACAGCGGGGATACTCATGCCCAGTTGTCAAGCTGGAAGTCCTCTAACCACCCATATAAGATGAATAATAAACGGATACACACAGCCGATGCAGCGCGTGTTTGAAAACCGCCGATCGATCTTCATACTCTGACAAAATCACAGCGAAAAATCCTTAAACCAAATACCCGTTTTGCGCGGTCCATATCTCCGCGAAAACACAACGCACAGCCGGGAACCTCATATCTAATTGTAGTCCAAGTCCACTTCTACAAACCTATCCGAGTGGATCCTGGATGCGAGGTCCACAGCCGAGGCACCACGCGGTCAAAGTAGGTCGCAGGGGCCCTATTACGCGCGCCATATCTACCCGGAAATGGAACGCACAGCGGGGATTCTTATTTTGAATACACGGTCGCGACGTCCTCTAACTACCCATATAAGCAGAATAATAAACGGGTATCCACAGCCGAGGCAGCACGTATTTGAAAACCGCCGACCGATCTTCATACTCTGACAAAATCACAGCGATAGCGCCAATACTCTGTTTCCTTAAACCAAATCGCCGTCTTGCGCGGTCCATATCCCCGCGAATACACAACGCACAGCCGGGACACCTATGCCGACCTGTAGCCACCGTCAACCTCTAAAGACATGTGGAGGGTGATCCACAATCGGACACTCACAGCCGAGGCACGACGCGGTCAAAGTAGGTCGCAGGGACCATATTACGCGCGCCATATCTACCCGGAAATAGAACGCACAGCGGGGATACTCATGCCCAGTTGTCAAGCTGGAAGTCCTCTAACCACCCATATAAGATGAATAATAAACGGATACACACAGCCGATGCAGCGCGTGTTTGAAAACCGCCGATCGATCTTCATACTCTGACAAAATCACAGCGAAAAATCCTTAAACCAAATACCCGTTTTGCGCGGTCCATATCTCCGCGAAAACACAACGCACAGCCGGGAACCTCATATCTAATTGTAGTCCAAGTCCACTTCTACAAACCTATCCGAGTGGATCCTGGATGCGAGGTCCACAGCCGAGGCACCACGCGGTCAAAGTAGGTCGCAGGGGCCCTATTACGCGCGCCATATCTACCCGGAAATGGAACGCACAGCGGGGATTCTTATTTTGAATACACGGTCGCGACGTCCTCTAACTACCCATATAAGCAGAATAATAAACGGGTATCCACAGCCGAGGCAGCACGTATTTGAAAACCGCCGACCGATCTTCATACTCTGACAAAATCACAGCGATAGCGCCAATACTCTGTTTCCTTAAACCAAATCGCCGTCTTGCGCGGTCCATATCCCCGCGAATACACAACGCACAGCCGGGACACCTATGCCGACCTGTAGCCACCGTCAACCTCTAAAGACATGTGGAGGGTGATCCACAATCGGACACTCACAGCCGAGGCACGACGCGGTCAAAGTAGGTCGCAGGGACCATATTACGCGCGCCATATCTACCCGGAAATAGAACGCACAGCGGGGATACTCATGCCCAGTTGTCGAGCTGGAAGTCCTCTAACCACCCATATAAGATGAATAATAAACGGATACACACAGCCGATGCAGCGCGTGTTTGAAAACCGCCGATCGATCTTCATACTCTGACAAAATCACAGCGAAAAATCCTTAAACCAAATACCCGTTTTGCGCGGTCCATATCTCCGCGAAAACACAACGCACAGCCGGGAACCTCATATCTAATTGTAGTCCAAGTCCACTTCTACAAACCTCACCGAGTGGATCCTGGATGCGAGGTCCACAGCCGAGGCACCACGCGGTCAAAGTAGGTCGCAGGGGCCCTATTACGCGCGCCATATCTACCCGGAAATGGAACGCACAGCGGGGATTCTTATTTTGAATACACGGTCGCGACGTCCTCTAACTACCCATATAAGCAGAATAATAAACGGGTATCCACAGCCGAGGCAGCACGTATTTGAAAACCGCCGACCGATCTTCATACTCTGACAAAATCACAGCGATAGCGCCAATACTCTGTTTCCTTAAACCAAATCGCCGTCTTGCGCGGTCCATATCCCCGCGAATACACAACGCACAGCCGGGACACCTATGCCGACCTGTAGCCACCGTCAACCTCTAAAGACATGTGGAGGGTGATCCACAATCGGACACTCACAGCCGAGGCACGACGCGGTCAAAGTAGGTCGCAGGGACCATATTACGCGCGCCATATCTACCCGGAAATAGAACGCACAGCGGGGATACTCATGCCCAGTTGTCAAGCTGGAAGTCCTCTAACCACCCATATAAGATGAATAATAAACGGATACACACAGCCGATGCAGCGCGTGTTTGAAAACCGCCGATCGATCTTCATACTCTGACAAAATCACAGCGAAAAATCCTTAAACCAAATACCCGTTTTGCGCGGTCCATATCTCCGCGAAAACACAACGCACAGCCGGGAACCTCATATCTAATTGTAGTCCAAGTCCACTTCTACAAACCTATCCGAGTGGATCCTGGATGCGAGGTCCACAGCCGAGGCACCACGCGGTCAAAGTAGGTCGCAGGGGCCCTATTACGCGCGCCATATCTACCCGGAAATGGAACGCACAGCGGGGATTCTTATTTTGAATACACGGTCGCGACGTCCTCTAACTACCCATATAAGCAGAATAATAAACGGGTATCCACAGCCGAGGCAGCACGTATTTGAAAACCGCCGACCGATCTTCATACTCTGACAAAATCACAGCGATAGCGCCAATACTCTGTTTCCTTAAACCAAATCGCCGTCTTGCGCGGTCCATATCCCCGCGAATACACAACGCACAGCCGGGACACCTATGCCGACCTGTAGCCACCGTCAACCTCTAAAGACATGTGGAGGGTGATCCACAATCGGACACTCACAGCCGAGGCACGACGCGGTCAAAGTAGGTCGCAGGGACCATATTACGCGCGCCATATCTACCCGGAAATAGAACGCACAGCGGGGATACTCATGCCCAGTTGTCGAGCTGGAAGTCCTCTAACCACCCATATAAGATGAATAATAAACGGATACACACAGCCGATGCAGCGCGTGTTTGAAAACCGCCGATCGATCTTCATACTCTGACAAAATCACAGCGAAAAATCCTTAAACCAAATACCCGTTTTGCGCGGTCCATATCTCCGCGAAAACACAACGCACAGCCGGGAACCTCATATCTAATTGTAGTCCAAGTCCACTTCTACAAACCTATCCGAGTGGATCCTGGATGCGAGGTCCACAGCCGAGGCACCACGCGGTCAAAGTAGGTCGCAGGGGCCCTATTACGCGCGCCATATCTACCCGGAAATGGAACGCACAGCGGGGATTCTTATTTTGAATACACGGTCGCGACGTCCTCTAACTACCCATATAAGCAGAATAATAAACGGGTATCCACAGCCGAGGCAGCACGTATTTGAAAACCGCCGACCGATCTTCATACTCTGACAAAATCACAGCGATAGCGCCAATACTCTGTTTCCTTAAACCAAATCGCCGTCTTGCGCGGTCCATATCCCCGCGAATACACAACGCACAGCCGGGACACCTATGCCGACCTGTAGCCACCGTCAACCTCTAAAGACATGTGGAGGGTGATCCACAATCGGACACTCACAGCCGAGGCACGACGCGGTCAAAGTAGGTCGCAGGGACCATATTACGCGCGCCATATCTACCCGGAAATAGAACGCACAGCGGGGATACTCATGCCCAGTTGTCAAGCTGGAAGTCCTCTAACCACCCATATAAGATGAATAATAAACGGATACACACAGCCGATGCAGCGCGTGTTTGAAAACCGCCGATCGATCTTCATACTCTGACAAAATCACAGCGAAAAATCCTTAAACCAAATACCCGTTTTGCGCGGTCCATATCTCCGCGAAAACACAACGCACAGCCGGGAACCTCATATCTAATTGTAGTCCAAGTCCACTTCTACAAACCTATCCGAGTGGATCCTGGATGCGAGGTCCACAGCCGAGGCACCACGCGGTCAAAGTAGGTCGCAGGGGCCCTATTACGCGCGCCATATCTACCCGGAAATGGAACGCACAGCGGGGATTCTTATTTTGAATACACGGTCGCGACGTCCTCTAACTACCCATATAAGCAGAATAATAAACGGGTATCCACAGCCGAGGCAGCACGTATTTGAAAACCGCCGACCGATCTTCATACTCTGACAAAATCACAGCGATAGCGCCAATACTCTGTTTCCTTAAACCAAATCGCCGTCTTGCGCGGTCCATATCCCCGCGAATACACAACGCACAGCCGGGACACCTATGCCGACCTGTAGCCACCGTCAACCTCTAAAGACATGTGGAGGGTGATCCACAATCGGACACTCACAGCCGAGGCACGACGCGGTCAAAGTAGGTCGCAGGGACCATATTACGCGCGCCATATCTACCCGGAAATAGAACGCACAGCGGGGATACTCATGCCCCAGTTGTCAAGCTGGAAGTCCTCTAACCACCCATATAAGATGAATAATAAACGGATACACACAGCCGATGCAGCGCGTGTTTGAAAACCGCCGATCGATCTTCATACTCTGACAAAATCACAGCGAAAAATCCTTAAACCAAATACCCGTTTTGCGCGGTCCATATCTCCGCGAAAACACAACGCACAGCCGGGAACCTCATATCTAATTGTAGTCCAAGTCCACTTCTACAAACCTATCCGAGTGGATCCTGGATGCGAGGTCCACAGCCGAGGCACCACGCGGTCAAAGTAGGTCGCAGGGGCCCTATTACGCGCGCCATATCTACCCGGAAATGGAACGCACAGCGGGGATTCTTATTTTGAATACACGGTCGCGACGTCCTCTAACTACCCATATAAGCAGAATAATAAACGGGTATCCACAGCCGAGGCAGCACGTATTTGAAAACCGCCGACCGATCTTCATACTCTGACAAAATCACAGCGATAGCGCCAATACTCTGTTTCCTTAAACCAAATCGCCGTCTTGCGCGGTCCATATCCCCGCGAATACACAACGCACAGCCGGGACACCTATGCCGACCTGTAGCCACCGTCAACCTCTAAAGACATGTGGAGGGTGATCCACAATCGGACACTCACAGCCGAGGCACGACGCGGTCAAAGTAGGTCGCAGGGACCATATTACGCGCGCCATATCTACCCGGAAATAGAACGCACAGCGGGGATACTCATGCCCAGTTGTCAAGCTGGAAGTCCTCTAACCACCCATATAAGATGAATAATAAACGGATACACACAGCCGATGCAGCGCGTGTTTGAAAACCGCCGATCGATCTTCATACTCTGACAAAATCACAGCGAAAAATCCTTAAACCAAATACCCGTTTTGCGCGGTCCATATCTCCGCGAAAACACAACGCACAGCCGGGAACCTCATATCTAATTGTAGTCCAAGTCCACTTCTACAAACCTATCCGAGTGGATCCTGGATGCGAGGTCCACAGCCGAGGCACCACGCGGTCAAAGTAGGTCGCAGGGGCCCTATTACGCGCGCCATATCTACCCGGAAATGGAACGCACAGCGGGGATTCTTATTTTGAATACACGGTCGCGACGTCCTCTAACTACCCATATAAGCAGAATAATAAACGGGTATCCACAGCCGAGGCAGCACGTATTTGAAAACCGCCGACCGATCTTCATACTCTGACAAAATCACAGCGATAGCGCCAATACTCTGTTTCCTTAAACCAAATCGCCGTCTTGCGCGGTCCATATCCCCGCGAATACACAACGCACAGCCGGGACACCTATGCCGACCTGTAGCCACCGTCAACCTCTAAAGACATGTGGAGGGTGATCCACAATCGGACACTCACAGCCGAGGCACGACGCGGTCAAAGTAGGTCGCAGGGACCATATTACGCGCGCCATATCTACCCGGAAATAGAACGCACAGCGGGGATACTCATGCCCAGTTGTCAAGCTGGAAGTCCTCTAACCACCCATATAAGATGAATAATAAACGGATACACACAGCCGATGCAGCGCGTGTTTGAAAACCGCCGATCGATCTTCATACTCTGACAAAATCACAGCGAAAAATCCTTAAACCAAATACCCGTTTTGCGCGGTCCATATCTCCGCGAAAACACAACGCACAGCCGGGAACCTCATATCTAATTGTAGTCCAAGTCCACTTCTACAAACCTATCCGAGTGGATCCTGGATGCGAGGTCCACAGCCGAGGCACCACGCGGTCAAAGTAGGTCGCAGGGGCCCTATTACGCGCGCCATATCTACCCGGAAATGGAACGCACAGCGGGGATTCTTATTTTGAATACACGGTCGCGACGTCCTCTAACTACCCATATAAGCAGAATAATAAACGGGTATCCACAGCCGAGGCAGCACGTATTTGAAAACCGCCGACCGATCTTCATACTCTGACAAAATCACAGCGATAGCGCCAATACTCTGTTTCCTTAAACCAAATCGCCGTCTTGCGCGGTCCATATCCCCGCGAATACACAACGCACAGCCGGGACACCTATGCCGACCTGTAGCCACCGTCAACCTCTAAAGACATGTGGAGGGTGATCCACAATCGGACACTCACAGCCGAGGCACGACGCGGTCAAAGTAGGTCGCAGGGACCATATTACGCGCGCCATATCTACCCGGAAATAGAACGCACAGCGGGGATACTCATGCCCAGTTGTCGAGCTGGAAGTCCTCTAACCACCCATATAAGATGAATAATAAACGGATACACACAGCCGATGCAGCGCGTGTTTGAAAACCGCCGATCGATCTTCATACTCTGACAAAATCACAGCGAAAAATCCTTAAACCAAATACCCGTTTTGCGCGGTCCATATCTCCGCGAAAACACAACGCACAGCCGGGAACCTCATATCTAATTGTAGTCCAAGTCCACTTCTACAAACCTCACCGAGTGGATCCTGGATGCGAGGTCCACAGCCGAGGCACCACGCGGTCAAAGTAGGTCGCAGGGGCCCTATTACGCGCGCCATATCTACCCGGAAATGGAACGCACAGCGGGGATTCTTATTTTGAATACACGGTCGCGACGTCCTCTAACTACCCATATAAGCAGAATAATAAACGGGTATCCACAGCCGAGGCAGCACGTATTTGAAAACCGCCGACCGATCTTCATACTCTGACAAAATCACAGCGATAGCGCCAATACTCTGTTTCCTTAAACCAAATCGCCGTCTTGCGCGGTCCATATCCCCGCGAATACACAACGCACAGCCGGGACACCTATGCCGACCTGTAGCCACCGTCAACCTCTAAAGACATGTGGAGGGTGATCCACAATCGGACACTCACAGCCGAGGCACGACGCGGTCAAAGTAGGTCGCAGGGACCATATTACGCGCGCCATATCTACCCGGAAATAGAACGCACAGCGGGGATACTCATGCCCAGTTGTCAAGCTGGAAGTCCTCTAACCACCCATATAAGATGAATAATAAACGGATACACACAGCCGATGCAGCGCGTGTTTGAAAACCGCCGATCGATCTTCATACTCTGACAAAATCACAGCGAAAAATCCTTAAACCAAATACCCGTTTTGCGCGGTCCATATCTCCGCGAAAACACAACGCACAGCCGGGAACCTCATATCTAATTGTAGTCCAAGTCCACTTCTACAAACCTATCCGAGTGGATCCTGGATGCGAGGTCCACAGCCGAGGCACCACGCGGTCAAAGTAGGTCGCAGGGGCCCTATTACGCGCGCCATATCTACCCGGAAATGGAACGCACAGCGGGGATTCTTATTTTGAATACACGGTCGCGACGTCCTCTAACTACCCATATAAGCAGAATAATAAACGGGTATCCATAGCCGAGGCAGCACGTATTTGAAAACCGCCGACCGATCTTCATACTCTGACAAAATCACAGCGATAGCGCCAATACTCTGTTTCCTTAAACCAAATCGCCGTCTTGCGCGGTCCATATCCCCGCGAATACACAACGCACAGCCGGGACACCTATGCCGACCTGTAGCCACCGTCAACCTCTAAAGACATGTGGAGGGTGATCCACAATCGGACACTCACAGCCGAGGCACGACGCGGTCAAAGTAGGTCGCAGGGACCATATTACGCGCGCCATATCTACCCGGAAATAGAACGCACAGCGGGGATACTCATGCCCAGTTGTCAAGCTGGAAGTCCTCTAACCACCCATATAAGATGAATAATAAACGGATACACACAGCCGATGCAGCGCGTGTTTGAAAACCGCCGATCGATCTTCATACTCTGACAAAATCACAGCGAAAAATCCTTAAACCAAATACCCGTTTTGCGCGGTCCATATC
>NW_027466668.1:0-5000 GCF_050575085.1 Anarhichas minor
ACTACGGCCTGTAGCATAGGGGAAACCGCCAGAAGCGCTGGACCCCTTCAGCGCTTCGTCCCTACTACGGCTGTAACATAGGGGAACCGCCAGAAGCGCTGGACCCTTCAGCGCTTCGCTCATATCCCTACTACGGCTGTAGCATAGGGGGACCGCCAGAAGCGCTGGACCCTTCAGCGCTTCGCTCATATCCCCTACTACGGCTGTAGCATAGGGGGAACCGCCAGAAGCGCTGGACCCTTCAGCGCTTTCGTCCCTTACTACGGCTGTAACATAGGGGAACCGCCAGAAGCGCTGGACCCTTCAGCGCTTCGCTCATATCCCCTACTACGGCTGTAGCATAGGGGAACCGCCAGAAGCGCTGGACCCTTCAGCGCTTCGTCCCTACTACGGCTGTAAACATATAGGGGAACCGCCAGAAGCGCTGGACCCTTCAGCGCTTCGCTTCATATCCCCTACTACGGCTGTAGCATAGGGGAACCGCCAGAAGCGCTGGACCCTTCAGCGCTTCGCTCCTATCCCCTAGTATACACTGGGTAGTCTGTTCCTATCATTGTGTGCAAGGTGGCTTGGTTACCCCCTACCAAAATGGGTCACAGCCGTAATAGGCGAAGTACAGAAGCGCTGGAACCTTCAGCGCTTCGCCCCTATCACGGCTTTAAAACCCGAGCGAAAAAACTCTATGTCCTTAAACGAAAATACCCGTTTTGCGCGGTCCATATCTCCGCGAAAACACAACGCACAGCCGGGACACTCATATCTAATTGTAGTCCAAGTCCCCCTCTACAAACACATCCGAGTGGATCCTGGATGCGACCTCCACAGCCGAGGCACGAGTCGGTCAAAGTAGGTCGCAGGGACCATATTACGCGCGCCATATCTACCCGGAAATAGAACGCACAGCGGGGATACTCATGCCCAGTTGTCGAGCTGGAAGTCCTCTAACCACCCATATAAGATGAATAATAAACGGATACACACAGCCGATGCAGCGCGTGTTTGAAAACCGCCGATCGATCTTCATACTCTGGACAAAATCACAGCGAAAAATCCTTAAACCAAATACCCGTTTTTGCGCGGTCCATATCTCCGCGAAAACACAACGCACAGCCGGGAACCTCATATCTAATTGTAGTCCAAGTCCACTTCTACAAACCTATCCGAGTGGATCCTGGATGCGAGGTCCACAGCCGAGGCACCACGCGGTCAAAGTAGGTCGCAGGGGCCCTATTACGCGCGCCATATCTACCCGGAAATGGAACGCACAGCGGGGATTCTTATTTTGAATACACGGTCCCGACGTCCTCTAACTACCCATATAAGCAGAATAATAAACGGGTACCCACAGCCGAGGCAGCACGTATTTGAAAACCGCCGACCGATCTTCATACTCTGACAAAATCACAGCGATAGCGCCAATACTCTGTTTCCTTAAACCAAATCGCCGTCTTGCGCGGTCCATATCCCCGCGAATACACAACGCACAGCCGGGACACCTATGCCGACGTGTAGCCACCGTCAACCTCTAAAGACATGTGGGAGGGTGATCCACAATCGGACACTCACAGCCGAGGCACGACGCGGTCAAAGTAGGTCGCAGGGACCATATTACGCGCGCCATATCTACCCGGAAATAGAACGCACAGCGGGGATACTCATGCCCAGTTGTCAAGCTGGAAGTCCTCTAACCACCCATCTAGACACTCCTATAAACGGATACACACAGCCGATACAGCGCGTATTTGAAAACCGCCGACCGATCTTCATACTCTGACAAAATCAAAGCGAAAGACTTAAACGAAATACCCGTTTTGCGAGGTCCCATATCCCCGCGAATACACAACGCACAGCCGGGACACTTATACCCGATCGTAGACCACATCCACCTCTACAAACCTATCCGAGTGGATCATGGATGCGACCTCCACAGCCGAGGCACGGTGTAGTCAAAGTAGGTCGCAGGGACCACATTACGCGCGCCATATCTACCCGGAAATAGAACGCACAGCGGGGATTTCTTATACTGAATACACGGCCCCGACGTCCCTCTAACCAACTATGTAAACTGAATAATAAACGGATAACCACAGCCGAGGCAAGCGCGTGTTTGAAAACAGCCGACCGATCTTCATACTCTGACAAAATCACAGCGAAAGACTTAAACGAAATCGTCGTTTTGCGAGGTGCATATCTCCGCGAATACACAACGCACAGCCGGGACACTTATACCCAGTTGTAGTCCACGTCCCCCTCTACAAAACTATCGGAGTGGATCCTGGATGCGAGGTCCCACAGCCGAGGCACGGTTGTAGTCAAATTAGGTCGCAGGGACCATATTACGCGCGCCATATCTACCCGGAAATAGAACGCACAGCGGGGATTCTTATACTGAATACACGGCCCCGACCGTCCTCTAACCAACTATGTAAGCTGAATAATAAACGGATAACCACAGCCGAGGCAGCGCGTGTTTGAAAACAGCCGACCGATCTTCATACTCTGACAAAATCACAGCGAAAGACTTAAACGAAATCGTCGTTTTGCGAGGTGCATATCTCCGCGAATACACAACGCACAGCCGGGACACTTATACCCAGTTGTAGTCCACGTCCCCCCTCTACAAAACTATCGGAGTGGATCCTGGATGCGAGGTCCACAGCCGAGGCACGGTGTAGTCAAAGTAGGTCGCAGGGACCATATTACGCGCGCCATATCTACCCGGAAATAGAACGCACAGCGGGGATTCTTATACTGAATACACGGCCCCGACGTTCCTCTAACCAACTATGTAAGCTGAATAATAAACGGATAACCACAGCCGAGGCAGCGCGTGTTTGAAAACAGCCGACCGATCTTCATACTCTGACAAAATCAAAGCGAAAGACTTAAACGAAATACCCGTTTTGCGAGGTCCATATCCCCGCGAATACACAACGCACAGCCGGGACACTTATATCTAACTGTAGTCCAAGTCCCCCTCTACAAATCTATCCGAGTGGATCATGGATGCGAGGTCCACAGCCGAGGCACGATGTAGTCAAAGTAGGTCGCAGGGGCCATATTGCGCGGTCCATATTTACCCGGAAATGGAACGCACAGCGGGGATTCTTATACCGAATCCACGGTCCCGACGTCCTCTAACTACCCATATAAGCAGAATAATAAACGGGTATCCACAGCCGAGGCAGCACGTATTTGAAAACCGCCGACCGATCTTCATACTCTGACAAAAAGCGCCGGGCGATCTTCATACTCTGACAAAATCACAGCCGTTTTTATATCGTTTTGCGAGATGGATATCTCCGCGAATACACAACGCACAGCCGGGATACTCATACCTAATTGTATAATACGTCTACCTCTACAAACCTATCCGAGTGGATCCTGGATGCGAGATCCAGAACCAGGATCCATATCGCGCGGGTAAACGGCGGGAGTAACGAGGACTCTCTTAAGGTAGGGGACGTTACTGGGCTGCGCTGCGAAAGACGAGCGCCAAAACTCTGTTTCCTTAAACGGAAGCGCCGTTTTGCGAGGTGGATATCTCCGCGAAAACACCACGCACAGCCGGGACACTTATACCCAATCGTAGACCACGTCCACCTCTACAAACCTATCCGAGTGGATCCTGGATCCGAGACCCACAGCCGAGGCACCACGCGGTCAAAGTAGGTCGCAGTTGCCGTTTTGCGCGCTCCATCTCTCCGCCAAAACACCACGCACAGCCGGGACACTTATACCCTATTGTAGACCCCGACCTCCTCTAACCACCCATACATGCAGAACAATAAACGGATACCCACAGCCGATGCAGCAAGTAGTTCAAAAGCGCCGGCCGATCTTCGTACTCTGACAAAATCACAGCGAAAGACGAGCGCCAATACTCTGTCTCCTTAAACCAAATCGCCGGTTTGCGCGGTGCATATCCCCGCGAATACACAACGCACAGACTCGGCCCCTACGCCGAATAGTAGACCACGTCCACTTCTAAAGACCTGTGGAGTTTGAGCCACAATCGGACACTCACAGCCGATGCACGACTCGGTCAAAATAGGTCGCAGTAGCCACATTGCGCGGTTCATATCTCCGCCAAAACACAACGCACAGCCGGGATACTTATGCCGAATTGTAGACCCCGACGTCCTCTAACCACCCATCTAGACACTCCTATAAACGGATACCCACAGCCGATGCAGCGCGTAGTTCAAAAGCGTCGGCCGATCTTCGTACTCTGACAAAATCACAGCCAAAGACGAGCGACAATATCGCCGGTCTGCGAGGTCCATATCTCCGCGAATACACAACGCACAGCCGGGACACTTATACCCGATCGTAGACCACATCCACCTCTACAAACCTATCCGAGTGGATCCTGGATCCGAGACCCACAGCCGGGGCACGATGTACGCAAAGCCGGTCACAGTAGCCGAGCGCCAATACTCTGTTTCCTTGAACAAAATCGCCGGTTTGCGAGGTGCATAGCTCCGCGAATACACAACGCACAGCCGGGACACTTATACCCAATTGTAGACCACATCAACCTCTACAAAACTATCCGAGTGGATCCTGGATGCGAGACCCACAGCCGAGGCACGATGTGGTCAGAATAGGTCGCAGGGGCCACATTGCGCGGTCCATAAACCCGGAAATGGAACGCACAGCGGGGATAATAATACCGAAATGTCGACCCAGACGTACTCTCACAACCCATAAGGCAGACCAATAAACTGACACCGACATAACCAATAAACTGACACCGACAAATGAATAAACGGACACCCACAGCCGATGCAGCACGTATTTCAAAAGCGTTGGCGATATTCGTCTCACAGCGAAAGACGAGCGCCAATACTCTGTTTCCTTGAACCAAATTCCCGGTTTGCGCGGTCCATATCTCCGCGAATACACAACGCAAAGACTCGTCCCCTACGCCGAATAGTAGACCACGTCCACTTCTAAAGACCTGTGGAGGAGGATCCAGGATCGGGCATTCACAGCCG
>NW_027466668.1:15000-17500 GCF_050575085.1 Anarhichas minor
TAGGGGGACCGCCAGAAGCGCTGGACCCTTCAGCGCTTCGCTCATATCCCCTACTACGGCTGTAGCATAGGGGGACCGCCAGAAGCGCTGGACCCTTCAGCGCTTCGCTCATATCCCCTACTACGGCTGTAGCATAGGGGGACCGCCAGAAGCGCTGGACCCTTCAGCGCTTCGCTCCTATCCCCTACTACGGCTGTAGCATAGGGGGACCGCCAGAAGCGCTGGACCCTTCAGCGCTTCGCTCATATCCCCTACTACGGCTGTAGCATAGGGGGACCGCCAGAAGCGCTGGACCCTTCAGCGCTTCGCTCATATCCCCTACTACGGCTGTAGCATAGGGGGACCGCCAGAAGCGCTGGACCCTTCAGCGCTTCGCTCATATCCCCTACTACGGCTGTAGCATAGGGGGACCGCCAGAAGCGCTGGACCCTTCAGCGCTTCGCTCATATCCCCTACTACGGCTGTAGCATAGGGGAACCGCCAGAAGCGCTGGACCCTTCAGCGCTTCGTCCCTACTACGGCTGTAACATAGGGGAACCGCCAGAAGCGCTGGACCCTTCAGCGCTTCGCTCATATCCCCTACTACGGCTGTAGCATAGGGGGACCGCCAGAAGCGCTGGACCCTTCAGCGCTTCGCTCATATCCCCTACTACGGCTGTAGCATAGGGGAACCGCCAGAAGCGCTGGACCCTTCAGCGCTTCGTCCCTACTACGGCTGTAACATAGGGGAACCGCCAGAAGCGCTGGACCCTTCAGCGCTTCGCTCATATCCCCTACTACGGCTGTAGCATAGGGGAACCGCCAGAAGCGCTGGACCCTTCAGCGCTTCGTCCCTACTACGGCTGTAACATAGGGGAACCGCCAGAAGCGCTGGACCCTTCAGCGCTTCGCTCATATCCCCTACTACGGCTGTAGCATAGGGGAACCGCCAGAAGCGCTGGACCCTTCAGCGCTTCGCTCCTATCCCCTAGTATACACTGGGTAGTCTGTTCCTATCATTGTGTGCAAGGTGGCTTGGTTACCCCCTACCAAAATGGGTCACAGCCGTAATAGGCGAAGTACAGAAGCGCTGGAACCTTCAGCGCTTCGCCCCTATCACGGCTTTAAAACCCGAGCGAAAAACTCTATGTCCTTAAACGAAATACCCGTTTTGCGCGGTCCATATCTCCGCGAAAACACAACGCACAGCCGGGACACTCATATCTAATTGTAGTCCAAGTCCCCCTCTACAAACACATCCGAGTGGATCCTGGATGCGACCTCCACAGCCGAGGCACGAGTCGGTCAAAGTAGGTCGCAGGGACCATATTACGCGCGCCATATCTACCCGGAAATAGAACGCACAGCGGGGATACTCATGCCCAGTTGTCGAGCTGGAAGTCCTCTAACCACCCATATAAGATGAATAATAAACGGATACACACAGCCGATGCAGCGCGTAGTTCAAAAGCGTCGGCCGATCTTCGTACTCTGACAAAATCACAGCCAAAGACGAGCGACAATATCGCCGGTCTGCGAGGTCCATATCTCCGCGAATACACAACGCACAGCCGGGACACTTGTACCCGATCGTAGACCACATCCACCTCTACAAACCTATCCGAGTGGATCCTGGATCCGAGACCCACAGCCGAGGCACGATGTACGCAAAGCCGGTCACAGTAGCCGAGCGCCAATACTCTGTTTCCTTGAACAAAATCGCCGGTTTGCGAGGTGCATAGCTCCGCGAATACACAACGCACAGCCGGGACACTTGTACCCGATCGTAGACCACATCCACCTCTACAAAACTATCCGAGTGGATCCTGGATGCGAGACCCACAGCCGAGGCACGATGTGGTCAGAGTAGGTCGCGGGGGCCACATTGCGCGGTCCATAAACCCGGAAATGGAACGCACAGCGGGGATAATAATACCGAAATGTCGACCCAGACGTACTCTCACAACCCATAAGGCAGACCAATAAACTGACACCGACATAACCAATAAACTGACACCGACAAATGAATAAACGGACACCCACAGCCGATGCAGCACGTATTTCAAAAGCGTTGGCGATATTCGTCTCACAGCGAAAGACGAGCGCCAATACTCTGTTTCCTTGAACCAAATTCCCGGTTTGCGCGGTCCATATCTCCGCGAATACACAACGCAAAGACTCGTCCCCTACGCCGAATAGTAGACCACGTCCACTTCTAAAGACCTGTGGAGGAGGATCCAGGATCGGGCATTCACAGCCGATGCACGACGTGGTCAAAATAGGTCACTGTAGCCATATTGCGCGCTCAATATCTCCGCCAAAACACAACGCACAGCCGGGGTACTTACGCCGAATTGTAGACCTTGAAGTCCTCTAACCAGCCATCCATGCACTCCTATAAACGGATAACCACAGCCGATGCAGCAAGTAGTTCAAAAGCGTCGGCCGATCTTCGTACTCTGACAAAATCACAGCGAAAGACGAGCGCCAATACTCTGTCTCCTTAAACCAAATCGCCGGT
>NW_027466668.1:30000-34158 GCF_050575085.1 Anarhichas minor
CTCATATCCCCTACTACGGCTGTAGCATAGGGGAACCGCCAGAAGCGCTGGACCCTTCAGCGCTTCGCTCCTATCCCCTAGTATACACTGGGTAGTCTGTTCCTATCATTGTGTGCAAGGTGGCTTGGTTACCCCCTACCAAAATGGGTCACAGCCGTAATAGGCGAAGTACAGAAGCGCTGGAACCTTCAGCGCTTCGCCCCTATCACGGCTTTAAAACCCGAGCGAAAAACTCTATGTCCTTAAACGAAATACCCGTTTTGCGCGGTCCATATCTCCGCGAAAACACAACGCACAGCCGGGACACTCATATCTAATTGTAGTCCAAGTCCCCCTCTACAAACACATCCGAGTGGATCCTGGATGCGACCTCCACAGCCGAGGCACGAGTCGGTCAAAGTAGGTCGCAGGGACCATATTACGCGCGCCATATCTACCCGGAAATAGAACGCACAGCGGGGATACTCATGCCCAGTTGTCGAGCTGGAAGTCCTCTAACCACCCATATAAGATGAATAATAAACGGATACACACAGCCGATGCAGCGCGTGTTTGAAAACCGCCGATCGATCTTCATACTCTGACAAAATCACAGCGAAAAATCCTTAAACCAAATACCCGTTTTGCGCGGTCCATATCTCCGCGAAAACACAACGCACAGCCGGGAACCTCATATCTAATTGTAGTCCAAGTCCACTTCTACAAACCTATCCGAGTGGATCCTGGATGCGAGGTCCACAGCCGAGGCACCACGCGGTCAAAGTAGGTCGCAGGGGCCCTATTACGCGCGCCATATCTACCCGGAAATGGAACGCACAGCGGGGATTCTTATTTTGAATACACGGTCCCGACGTCCTCTAACTACCCATATAAGCAGAATAATAAACGGGTACCCACAGCCGAGGCAGCACGTATTTGAAAACCGCCGACCGATCTTCATACTCTGACAAAATCACAGCGATAGCGCCAATACTCTGTTTCCTTAAACCAAATCGCCGTCTTGCGCGGTCCATATCCCCGCGAATACACAACGCACAGCCGGGACACCTATGCCGACGTGTAGCCACCGTCAACCTCTAAAGACATGTGGAGGGTGATCCACAATCGGACACTCACAGCCGAGGCACGACGCGGTCAAAGTAGGTCGCAGGGACCATATTACGCGCGCCATATCTACCCGGAAATAGAACGCACAGCGGGGATACTCATGCCCAGTTGTCAAGCTGGAAGTCCTCTAACCACCCATCTAGACACTCCTATAAACGGATACACACAGCCGATACAGCGCGTATTTGAAAACCGCCGACCGATCTTCATACTCTGACAAAATCAAAGCGAAAGACTTAAACGAAATACCCGTTTTGCGAGGTCCATATCCCCGCGAATACACAACGCACAGCCGGGACACTTATACCCGATCGTAGACCACATCCACCTCTACAAACCTATCCGAGTGGATCATGGATGCGACCTCCACAGCCGAGGCACGGTGTAGTCAAAGTAGGTCGCAGGGACCACATTACGCGCGCCATATCTACCCGGAAATAGAACGCACAGCGGGGATTCTTATACTGAATACACGGCCCCGACGTCCTCTAACCAACTATGTAAACTGAATAATAAACGGATAACCACAGCCGAGGCAGCGCGTGTTTGAAAACAGCCGACCGATCTTCATACTCTGACAAAATCACAGCGAAAGACTTAAACGAAATCGTCGTTTTGCGAGGTGCATATCTCCGCGAATACACAACGCACAGCCGGGACACTTATACCCAGTTGTAGTCCACGTCCCCCTCTACAAAACTATCGGAGTGGATCCTGGATGCGAGGTCCACAGCCGAGGCACGGTGTAGTCAAATTAGGTCGCAGGGACCATATTACGCGCGCCATATCTACCCGGAAATAGAACGCACAGCGGGGATTCTTATACTGAATACACGGCCCCGACGTCCTCTAACCAACTATGTAAGCTGAATAATAAACGGATAACCACAGCCGAGGCAGCGCGTGTTTGAAAACAGCCGACCGATCTTCATACTCTGACAAAATCACAGCGAAAGACTTAAACGAAATCGTCGTTTTGCGAGGTGCATATCTCCGCGAATACACAACGCACAGCCGGGACACTTATACCCAGTTGTAGTCCACGTCCCCCTCTACAAAACTATCGGAGTGGATCCTGGATGCGAGGTCCACAGCCGAGGCACGGTGTAGTCAAAGTAGGTCGCAGGGACCATATTACGCGCGCCATATCTACCCGGAAATAGAACGCACAGCGGGGATTCTTATACTGAATACACGGCCCCGACGTCCTCTAACCAACTATGTAAGCTGAATAATAAACGGATAACCACAGCCGAGGCAGCGCGTGTTTGAAAACAGCCGACCGATCTTCATACTCTGACAAAATCAAAGCGAAAGACTTAAACGAAATACCCGTTTTGCGAGGTCCATATCCCCGCGAATACACAACGCACAGCCGGGACACTTATATCTAACTGTAGTCCAAGTCCCCCTCTACAAATCTATCCGAGTGGATCATGGATGCGAGGTCCACAGCCGAGGCACGATGTAGTCAAAGTAGGTCGCAGGGGCCATATTGCGCGGTCCATATTTACCCGGAAATGGAACGCACAGCGGGGATTCTTATACCGAATCCACGGTCCCAGACGTCCTCTAACTACCCATATAAGCAGAATAATAAACGGGTATCCACAGCCGAGGCAGCACGTATTTGAAAACCGCCGACCGATCTTCATACTCTGACAAAAAGCGCCGGGCGATCTTCATACTCTGACAAAATCACAGCCGTTTTTATATCGTTTTGCGAGATGGATATCTCCGCGAATACACAACGCACAGCCGGGATACTCATACCTAATTGTATAATACGTCTACCTCTACAAACCTATCCGAGTGGATCCTGGATGCGAGATCCAGAACCAGGATCCATATCGCGCGGGTAAACGGCGGGAGTAACGAGGACTCTCTTAAGGTAGGGGACGTTACTGGGCTGCGCTGCGAAAGACGAGCGCCAAAACTCTGTTTCCTTAAACGGAAGCGCCGTTTTGCGAGGTGGATATCTCCGCGAAAACACCACGCACAGCCGGGACACTTATACCCAATCGTAGACCACGTCCACCTCTACAAACCTATCCGAGTGGATCCTGGATCCGAGACCCACAGCCGAGGCACCACGCGGTCAAAGTAGGTCGCAGTTGCCGTTTTGCGCGCTCCATCTCTCCGCCAAAACACCACGCACAGCACGGGACACTTATACCCTATTGTAGACCCCGACCTCCTCTAACCACCCATACATGCAGAACAATAAACGGATACCCACAGCCGATGCAGCAAGTAGTTCAAAAGCGCCGGCCGATCTTCGTACTCTGACAAAATCACAGCGAAAGACGAGCGCCAATACTCTGTCTCCTTAAACCAAATCGCCGGTTTGCGCGGTGCATATCCCCGCGAATACACAACGCACAGACTCGGCCCCTACGCCGAATAGTAGACCACGTCCACTTCTAAAGACCTGTGGAGTTTGAGCCACAATCGGACACTCACAGCCGATGCACGACTCGGTCAAAATAGGTCGCAGTAGCCACATTGCGCGGTTCATATCTCCGCCAAAACACAACGCACAGCCGGGATACTTATGCCGAATTGTAGACCCCGACGTCCTCTAACCACCCATCTAGACACTCCTATAAACGGATACCCACAGCCGATGCAGCGCGTAGTTCAAAAGCGTCGGCCGATCTTCGTACTCTGACAAAATCACAGCCAAAGACGAGCGACAATATCGCCGGTCTGCGAGGTCCATATCTCCGCGAATACACAACGCACAGCCGGGACACTTATACCCGATCGTAGACCACATCCACCTCTACAAACCTATCCGAGTGGATCCTGGATCCGAGACCCACAGCCGAGGCACGATGTACGCAAAGCCGGTCACAGTAGCCGAGCGCCAATACTCTGTTTCCTTGAACAAAATCGCCGGTTTGCGAGGTGCATAGCTCCGCGAATACACAACGCACAGCCGGGACACTTATACCCAATTGTAGACCACATCAACCTCTACAAAACTATCCGAGTGGATCCTGGATGCGAGACCCACAGCCGAGGCACGATGTGGTCAGAATAGGTCGC
>NW_027466669.1:0-7500 GCF_050575085.1 Anarhichas minor
ACTTTGACCGCGTGGTGCCTCGGCTGTGGACCTCGCATCCAGGATCCACTCGGATAGGTTTGTAGAAGTGGACTTGGACTACAATTAGATATGAGGTTCCCGGCTGTGCGTTGTGTTTTCGCGGAGATATGGACCGCGCAAAAACGGGTATTTGGTTTAAGGATTTTTCGCTGTGATTTTGTCAGAGTATGAAGATCGATCGGCGGTTTTCAAACACGCGCTGCATCGGCTGTGTGTATCCGTTTATTATTCATCTTATATGGGTGGTTAGAGGACTTCCAGCTTGACAACTGGGCATGAGTATCCCCGCTGTGCGTTCTATTTCCGGGTAGATATGGCGCGCGTAATATGGTCCCTGCGACCTACTTTGACCGCGTCGTGCCTCGGCTGTGAGTGTCCGATTGTGGATCACCCTCCACATGTCTTTAGAGGTTGACGGTGGCTACAGGTCGGCATAGGTGTCCCGGCTGTGCGTTGTGTATTCGCGGGGATATGGACCGCGCAAGACGGCGATTTGGTTTAAGGAAACAGAGTATTGGCGCTATCGCTGTGATTTTGTCAGAGTATGAAGATCGGTCGGCGGTTTTCAAATACGTGCTGCCTCGGCTGTGGATACCCGTTTATTATTCTGCTTATATGGGTAGTTAGAGGACGTCGCGACCGTGTATTCAAAATAAGAATCCCCGCTGTGCGTTCCATTTCCGGGTAGATATGGCGCGCGTAATAGGGCCCCTGCGACCTACTTTGACCGCGTGGTGCCTCGGCTGTGGACCTCGCATCCAGGATCCACTCGGATAGGTTTGTAGAAGTGGACTTGGACTACAATTAGATATGAGGTTCCCGGCTGTGCGTTGTGTTTTCGCGGAGATATGGACCGCGCAAAACGGGTATTTGGTTTAAGGATTTTTCGCTGTGATTTTGTCAGAGTATGAAGATCGATCGGCGGTTTTCAAACACGCGCTGCATCGGCTGTGTGTATCCGTTTATTATTCATCTTATATGGGTGGTTAGAGGACTTCCAGCTTGACAACTGGGCATGAGTATCCCCGCTGTGCGTTCTATTTCCGGGTAGATATGGCGCGCGTAATATGGTCCCTGCGACCTACTTTGACCGCGTCGTGCCTCGGCTGTGAGTGTCCGATTGTGGATCACCCTCCACATGTCTTTAGAGGTTGACGGTGGCTACAGGTCGGCATAGGTGTCCCGGCTGTGCGTTGTGTATTCGCGGGGATATGGACCGCGCAAGACGGCGATTTGGTTTAAGGAAACAGAGTATTGGCGCTATCGCTGTGATTTTGTCAGAGTATGAAGATCGGTCGGCGGTTTTCAAATACGTGCTGCCTCGGCTGTGGATACCCGTTTATTATTCTGCTTATATGGGTAGTTAGAGGACGTCGCGACCGTGTATTCAAAATAAGAATCCCCGCTGTGCGTTCCATTTCCGGGTAGATATGGCGCGCGTAATAGGGCCCCTGCGACCTACTTTGACCGCGTGGTGCCTCGGCTGTGGACCTCGCATCCAGGATCCACTCGGATAGGTTTGTAGAAGTGGACTTGGACTACAATTAGATATGAGGTTCCCGGCTGTGCGTTGTGTTTTCGCGGAGATATGGACCGCGCAAAACGGGTATTTGGTTTAAGGATTTTTCGCTGTGATTTTGTCAGAGTATGAAGATCGATCGGCGGTTTTCAAACACGCGCTGCATCGGCTGTGTGTATCCGTTTATTATTCATCTTATATGGGTGGTTAGAGGACTTCCAGCTTGACAACTGGGCATGAGTATCCCCGCTGTGCGTTCTATTTCCGGGTAGATATGGCGCGCGTAATATGGTCCCTGCGACCTACTTTGACCGCGTCGTGCCTCGGCTGTGAGTGTCCGATTGTGGATCACCCTCCACATGTCTTTAGAGGTTGACGGTGGCTACAGGTCGGCATAGGTGTCCCGGCTGTGCGTTGTGTATTCGCGGGGATATGGACCGCGCAAGACGGCGATTTGGTTTAAGGAAACAGAGTATTGGCGCTATCGCTGTGATTTTGTCAGAGTATGAAGATCGGTCGGCGGTTTTCAAATACGTGCTGCCTCGGCTGTGGATACCCGTTTATTATTCTGCTTATATGGGTAGTTAGAGGACGTCGCGACCGTGTATTCAAAATAAGAATCCCCGCTGTGCGTTCCATTTCCGGGTAGATATGGCGCGCGTAATAGGGCCCCTGCGACCTACTTTGACCGCGTGGTGCCTCGGCTGTGGACCTCGCATCCAGGATCCACTCGGATAGGTTTGTAGAAGTAGGACTTGGACTACAATTAGATATGAGGTTCCCGGCTGTGCGTTGTGTTTTCGCGGAGATATGGACCGCGCAAAACGGGTATTTGGTTTAAGGATTTTTCGCTGTGATTTTGTCAGAGTATGAAGATCGATCGGCGGTTTTCAAACACGCGCTGCATCGGCTGTGTGTATCCGTTTATTATTCATCTTATATGGGTGGTTAGAGGACTTCCAGCTTGACAACTGGGCATGAGTATCCCCGCTGTGCGTTCTATTTCCGGGTAGATATGGCGCGCGTAATATGGTCCCTGCGACCTACTTTGACCGCGTCGTGCCTCGGCTGTGAGTGTCCGATTGTGGATCACCCTCCACATGTCTTTAGAGGTTGACGGTGGCTACAGGTCGGCATAGGTGTCCCGGCTGTGCGTTGTGTATTCGCGGGGATATGGACCGCGCAAGACGGCGATTTGGTTTAAGGAAACAGAGTATTGGCGCTATCGCTGTGATTTTGTCAGAGTATGAAGATCGGTCGGCGGTTTTCAAATACGTGCTGCCTCGGCTGTGGATACCCGTTTATTATTCTGCTTATATGGGTAGTTAGAGGACGTCGCGACCGTGTATTCAAAATAAGAATCCCCGCTGTGCGTTCCATTTCCGGGTAGATATGGCGCGCGTAATAGGGCCCCTGCGACCTACTTTGACCGCGTGGTGCCTCGGCTGTGGACCTCGCATCCAGGATCCACTCGGATAGGTTTGTAGAAGTGGACTTGGACTACAATTAGATATGAGGTTCCCGGCTGTGCGTTGTGTTTTCGCGGAGATATGGACCGCGCAAAACGGGTATTTGGTTTAAGGATTTTTCGCTGTGATTTTGTCAGAGTATGAAGATCGATCGGCGGTTTTCAAACACGCGCTGCATCGGCTGTGTGTATCCGTTTATTATTCATCTTATATGGGTGGTTAGAGGACTTCCAGCTTGACAACTGGGCATGAGTATCCCCGCTGTGCGTTCTATTTCCGGGTAGATATGGCGCGCGTAATATGGTCCCTGCGACCTACTTTGACCGCGTCGTGCCTCGGCTGTGAGTGTCCGATTGTGGATCACCCTCCACATGTCTTTAGAGGTTGACGGTGGCTACAGGTCGGCATAGGTGTCCCGGCTGTGCGTTGTGTATTCGCGGGGATATGGACCGCGCAAGACGGCGATTTGGTTTAAGGAAACAGAGTATTGGCGCTATCGCTGTGATTTTGTCAGAGTATGAAGATCGGTCGGCGGTTTTCAAATACGTGCTGCCTCGGCTGTGGATACCCGTTTATTATTCTGCTTATATGGGTAGTTAGAGGACGTCGCGACCGTGTATTCAAAATAAGAATCCCCGCTGTGCGTTCCATTTCCGGGTAGATATGGCGCGCGTAATAGGGCCCCTGCGACCTACTTTGACCGCGTGGTGCCTCGGCTGTGGACCTCGCATCCAGGATCCACTCGGATAGGTTTGTAGAAGTGGACTTGGACTACAATTAGATATGAGGTTCCCGGCTGTGCGTTGTGTTTTCGCGGAGATATGGACCGCGCAAAACGGGTATTTGGTTTAAGGATTTTTCGCTGTGATTTTGTCAGAGTATGAAGATCGATCGGCGGTTTTCAAACACGCGCTGCATCGGCTGTGTGTATCCGTTTATTATTCATCTTATATGGGTGGTTAGAGGACTTCCAGCTTGACAACTGGGCATGAGTATCCCCGCTGTGCGTTCTATTTCCGGGTAGATATGGCGCGCGTAATATGGTCCCTGCGACCTACTTTGACCGCGTCGTGCCTCGGCTGTGAGTGTCCGATTGTGGATCACCCTCCACATGTCTTTAGAGGTTGACGGTGGCTACAGGTCGGCATAGGTGTCCCGGCTGTGCGTTGTGTATTCGCGGGGATATGGACCGCGCAAGACGGCGATTTGGTTTAAGGAAACAGAGTATTGGCGCTATCGCTGTGATTTTGTCAGAGTATGAAGATCGGTCGGCGGTTTTCAAATACGTGCTGCCTCGGCTGTGGATACCCGTTTATTATTCTGCTTATATGGGTAGTTAGAGGACGTCGCGACCGTGTATTCAAAATAAGAATCCCCGCTGTGCGTTCCATTTCCGGGTAGATATGGCGCGCGTAATAGGGCCCCTGCGACCTACTTTGACCGCGTGGTGCCTCGGCTGTGGACCTCGCATCCAGGATCCACTCGGATAGGTTTGTAGAAGTGGACTTGGACTACAATTAGATATGAGGTTCCCGGCTGTGCGTTGTGTTTTCGCGGAGATATGGACCGCGCAAAACGGGTATTTGGTTTAAGGATTTTTCGCTGTGATTTTGTCAGAGTATGAAGATCGATCGGCGGTTTTCAAACACGCGCTGCATCGGCTGTGTGTATCCGTTTATTATTCATCTTATATGGGTGGTTAGAGGACTTCCAGCTTGACAACTGGGCATGAGTATCCCCGCTGTGCGTTCTATTTCCGGGTAGATATGGCGCGCGTAATATGGTCCCTGCGACCTACTTTGACCGCGTCGTGCCTCGGCTGTGAGTGTCCGATTGTGGATCACCCTCCACATGTCTTTAGAGGTTGACGGTGGCTACAGGTCGGCATAGGTGTCCCGGCTGTGCGTTGTGTATTCGCGGGGATATGGACCGCGCAAGACGGCGATTTGGTTTAAGGAAACAGAGTATTGGCGCTATCGCTGTGATTTTGTCAGAGTATGAAGATCGGTCGGCGGTTTTCAAATACGTGCTGCCTCGGCTGTGGATACCCGTTTATTATTCTGCTTATATGGGTAGTTAGAGGACGTCGCGACCGTGTATTCAAAATAAGAATCCCCGCTGTGCGTTCCATTTCCGGGTAGATATGGCGCGCGTAATAGGGCCCCTGCGACCTACTTTGACCGCGTGGTGCCTCGGCTGTGGACCTCGCATCCAGGATCCACTCGGATAGGTTTGTAGAAGTGGACTTGGACTACAATTAGATATGAGGTTCCCGGCTGTGCGTTGTGTTTTCGCGGAGATATGGACCGCGCAAAACGGGTATTTGGTTTAAGGATTTTTCGCTGTGATTTTGTCAGAGTATGAAGATCGATCGGCGGTTTTCAAACACGCGCTGCATCGGCTGTGTGTATCCGTTTATTATTCATCTTATATGGGTGGTTAGAGGACTTCCAGCTTGACAACTGGGCATGAGTATCCCCGCTGTGCGTTCTATTTCCGGGTAGATATGGCGCGCGTAATATGGTCCCTGCGACCTACTTTGACCGCGTCGTGCCTCGGCTGTGAGTGTCCGATTGTGGATCACCCTCCACATGTCTTTAGAGGTTGACGGTGGCTACAGGTCGGCATAGGTGTCCCGGCTGTGCGTTGTGTATTCGCGGGGATATGGACCGCGCAAGACGGCGATTTGGTTTAAGGAAACAGAGTATTGGCGCTATCGCTGTGATTTTGTCAGAGTATGAAGATCGGTCGGCGGTTTTCAAATACGTGCTGCCTCGGCTGTGGATACCCGTTTATTATTCTGCTTATATGGGTAGTTAGAGGACGTCGCGACCGTGTATTCAAAATAAGAATCCCCGCTGTGCGTTCCATTTCCGGGTAGATATGGCGCGCGTAATAGGGCCCCTGCGACCTACTTTGACCGCGTGGTGCCTCGGCTGTGGACCTCGCATCCAGGATCCACTCGGATAGGTTTGTAGAAGTGGACTTGGACTACAATTAGATATGAGGTTCCCGGCTGTGCGTTGTGTTTTCGCGGAGATATGGACCGCGCAAAACGGGTATTTGGTTTAAGGATTTTTCGCTGTGATTTTGTCAGAGTATGAAGATCGATCGGCGGTTTTCAAACACGCGCTGCATCGGCTGTGTGTATCCGTTTATTATTCATCTTATATGGGTGGTTAGAGGACTTCCAGCTTGACAACTGGGCATGAGTATCCCCGCTGTGCGTTCTATTTCCGGGTAGATATGGCGCGCGTAATATGGTCCCTGCGACCTACTTTGACCGCGTCGTGCCTCGGCTGTGAGTGTCCGATTGTGGATCACCCTCCACATGTCTTTAGAGGTTGACGGTGGCTACAGGTCGGCATAGGTGTCCCGGCTGTGCGTTGTGTATTCGCGGGGATATGGACCGCGCAAGACGGCGATTTGGTTTAAGGAAACAGAGTATTGGCGCTATCGCTGTGATTTTGTCAGAGTATGAAGATCGGTCGGCGGTTTTCAAATACGTGCTGCCTCGGCTGTGGATACCCGTTTATTATTCTGCTTATATGGGTAGTTAGAGGACGTCGCGACCGTGTATTCAAAATAAGAATCCCCGCTGTGCGTTCCATTTCCGGGTAGATATGGCGCGCGTAATAGGGCCCCTGCGACCTACTTTGACCGCGTGGTGCCTCGGCTGTGGACCTCGCATCCAGGATCCACTCGGATAGGTTTGTAGAAGTGGACTTGGACTACAATTAGATATGAGGTTCCCGGCTGTGCGTTGTGTTTTCGCGGAGATATGGACCGCGCAAAACGGGTATTTGGTTTAAGGATTTTTCGCTGTGATTTTGTCAGAGTATGAAGATCGATCGGCGGTTTTCAAACACGCGCTGCATCGGCTGTGTGTATCCGTTTATTATTCATCTTATATGGGTGGTTAGAGGACTTCCAGCTTGACAACTGGGCATGAGTATCCCCGCTGTGCGTTCTATTTCCGGGTAGATATGGCGCGCGTAATATGGTCCCTGCGACCTACTTTGACCGCGTCGTGCCTCGGCTGTGAGTGTCCGATTGTGGATCACCCTCCACATGTCTTTAGAGGTTGACGGTGGCTACAGGTCGGCATAGGTGTCCCGGCTGTGCGTTGTGTATTCGCGGGGATATGGACCGCGCAAGACGGCGATTTGGTTTAAGGAAACAGAGTATTGGCGCTATCGCTGTGATTTTGTCAGAGTATGAAGATCGGTCGGCGGTTTTCAAATACGTGCTGCCTCGGCTGTGGATACCCGTTTATTATTCTGCTTATATGGGTAGTTAGAGGACGTCGCGACCGTGTATTCAAAATAAGAATCCCCGCTGTGCGTTCCATTTCCGGGTAGATATGGCGCGCGTAATAGGGCCCCTGCGACCTACTTTGACCGCGTGGTGCCTCGGCTGTGGACCTCGCATCCAGGATCCACTCGGATAGGTTTGTAGAAGTGGACTTGGACTACAATTAGATATGAGGTT
>NW_027466669.1:20000-29981 GCF_050575085.1 Anarhichas minor
CCTACTTTGACCGCGTGGTGCCTCGGCTGTGGGTCTCGGATCCAGGATCCACTCGGATAGGTTTGTAGAGGTGGACGTGGTCTACGATTGGGTATAAGTGTCCCGGCTGTGCGTGGTGTTTTCGCGGAGATATCCACCTCGCAAAACGGCGCTTCCGTTTAAGGAAACAGAGTTTTGGCGCTCGTCTTTCGCAGCGCAGCCCAGTAACGTCCCCTACCTTAAGAGAGTCCTCGTTACTCCCGCCGTTTACCCGCGCGATATGGATCCTGGTTCTGGATCTCGCATCCAGGATCCACTCGGATAGGTTTGTAGAGGTAGACGTATTATACAATTAGGTATGAGTATCCCGGCTGTGCGTTGTGTATTCGCGGAGATATCCATCTCGCAAAACGATATAAAAACGGCTGTGATTTTGTCAGAGTATGAAGATCGCCCGGCGCTTTTTGTCAGAGTATGAAGATCGGCCGGCGCTTTTCAAATACGTGCTGCCTCGGCTGTGGGTATCCGTTTATTATTATGCTTATATGGGTGGTTAGAGGACGTCGGGACCGTGGATTCGGTATAAGAATCCCCGCTGTGCGTTCCATTTCCGGGTAGATATGGACCGCGCAATATGGCCCCTGCGACCTACTTTGACTACATCGTGCCTCGGTTGTGGACCTCGCATCCATGATCCACTCGGATAGATTTGTAGAGGGGGACTTGGACTACAGTTAGATATAAGTGTCCCGGCTGTGCGTTGTGTATTCGCGGGGATATGGACCTCGCAAAACGGGTATTTCGTTTAAGTCTTTCGCTGTGATTTTGTCAGAGTATGAAGATCGGTCGGCTGTTTTCAAACACGCGCTGCCTCGGCTGTGGTTATCCGTTTATTATTCAGCTTACATAGTTGGTTAGAGGACGTCGGGGCCGTGTATTCAGTATAGGAATCCCCGCTGTGCGTTCTATTTCCGGGTAGATATGGCGCGCGTAATATGGTCCCTGCGACCTACTTTGACTACACCGTGCCTCGGCTGTGGACCTCGCATCCAGGATCCACTCCGATAGTTTTGTAGAGGGGGACGTGGACTACAACTGGGTATAAGTGTCCCGGCTGTGCGTTGTGTATTCGCGGGGATATGGACCTCGCAAAACGGGTATTTCGTTTAAGTCTTTCGCTGTGATTTTGTCAGAGTATGAAGATCGGTCGGCGGTTTTCAAATACGCGCTGTATCGGCTGTGTGTATCCGTTTATAGGAGTGTCTAGATGGGTGGTTAGAGGACTTCCAGCTTGACAACTGGGCATGAGTATCCCCGCTGTGCGTTCTATTTCCGGGTAGATATGGCGCGCGTAATATGGTCCCTGCGACCTACTTTGACCGCGTCGTGCCTCGGCTGTGAGTGTCCGATTGTGGATCACCCTCCACATGTCTTTAGAGGTTGACGGTGGCTACAGGTCGGCATAGGTGTCCCGGCTGTGCGTTGTGTATTCGCGGGGATATGGACCGCGCAAGACGGCGATTTGGTTTAAGGAAACAGAGTATTGGCGCTATCGCTGTGATTTTGTCAGAGTATGAAGATCGGTCGGCGGTTTTCAAATACGTGCTGCCTCGGCTGTGGATACCCGTTTATTATTCTGCTTATATGGGTAGTTAGAGGACGTCGCGACCGTGTATTCAAAATAAGAATCCCCGCTGTGCGTTCCATTTCCGGGTAGATATGGCGCGCGTAATAGGGCCCCTGCGACCTACTTTGACCGCGTGGTGCCTCGGCTGTGGACCTCGCATCCAGGATCCACTCGGATAGGTTTGTAGAAGTGGACTTGGACTACAATTAGATATGAGGTTCCCGGCTGTGCGTTGTGTTTTCGCGGAGATATGGACCGCGCAAAACGGGTATTTGGTTTAAGGATTTTTCGCTGTGATTTTGTCAGAGTATGAAGATCGATCGGCGGTTTTCAAACACGCGCTGCATCGGCTGTGTGTATCCGTTTATTATTCATCTTATATGGGTGGTTAGAGGACTTCCAGCTTGACAACTGGGCATGAGTATCCCCGCTGTGCGTTCTATTTCCGGGTAGATATGGCGCGCGTAATATGGTCCCTGCGACCTACTTTGACCGCGTCGTGCCTCGGCTGTGAGTGTCCGATTGTGGATCACCCTCCACATGTCTTTAGAGGTTGACGGTGGCTACAGGTCGGCATAGGTGTCCCGGCTGTGCGTTGTGTATTCGCGGGGATATGGACCGCGCAAGACGGCGATTTGGTTTAAGGAAACAGAGTATTGGCGCTATCGCTGTGATTTTGTCAGAGTATGAAGATCGGTCGGCGGTTTTCAAATACGTGCTGCCTCGGCTGTGGATACCCGTTTATTATTCTGCTTATATGGGTAGTTAGAGGACGTCGCGACCGTGTATTCAAAATAAGAATCCCCGCTGTGCGTTCCATTTCCGGGTAGATATGGCGCGCGTAATAGGGCCCCTGCGACCTACTTTGACCGCGTGGTGCCTCGGCTGTGGACCTCGCATCCAGGATCCACTCGGATAGGTTTGTAGAAGTGGACTTGGACTACAATTAGATATGAGGTTCCCGGCTGTGCGTTGTGTTTTCGCGGAGATATGGACCGCGCAAAACGGGTATTTGGTTTAAGGATTTTTCGCTGTGATTTTGTCAGAGTATGAAGATCGATCGGCGGTTTTCAAACACGCGCTGCATCGGCTGTGTGTATCCGTTTATTATTCATCTTATATGGGTGGTTAGAGGACTTCCAGCTTGACAACTGGGCATGAGTATCCCCGCTGTGCGTTCTATTTCCGGGTAGATATGGCGCGCGTAATATGGTCCCTGCGACCTACTTTGACCGCGTCGTGCCTCGGCTGTGAGTGTCCGATTGTGGATCACCCTCCACATGTCTTTAGAGGTTGACGGTGGCTACAGGTCGGCATAGGTGTCCCGGCTGTGCGTTGTGTATTCGCGGGGATATGGACCGCGCAAGACGGCGATTTGGTTTAAGGAAACAGAGTATTGGCGCTATCGCTGTGATTTTGTCAGAGTATGAAGATCGGTCGGCGGTTTTCAAATACGTGCTGCCTCGGCTGTGGATACCCGTTTATTATTCTGCTTATATGGGTAGTTAGAGGACGTCGCGACCGTGTATTCAAAATAAGAATCCCCGCTGTGCGTTCCATTTCCGGGTAGATATGGCGCGCGTAATAGGGCCCCTGCGACCTACTTTGACCGCGTGGTGCCTCGGCTGTGGACCTCGCATCCAGGATCCACTCGGATAGGTTTGTAGAAGTGGACTTGGACTACAATTAGATATGAGGTTCCCGGCTGTGCGTTGTGTTTTCGCGGAGATATGGACCGCGCAAAACGGGTATTTGGTTTAAGGATTTTTCGCTGTGATTTTGTCAGAGTATGAAGATCGATCGGCGGTTTTCAAACACGCGCTGCATCGGCTGTGTGTATCCGTTTATTATTCATCTTATATGGGTGGTTAGAGGACTTCCAGCTCGACAACTGGGCATGAGTATCCCCGCTGTGCGTTCTATTTCCGGGTAGATATGGCGCGCGTAATATGGTCCCTGCGACCTACTTTGACCGCGTCGTGCCTCGGCTGTGAGTGTCCGATTGTGGATCACCCTCCACATGTCTTTAGAGGTTGACGGTGGCTACAGGTCGGCATAGGTGTCCCGGCTGTGCGTTGTGTATTCGCGGGGATATGGACCGCGCAAGACGGCGATTTGGTTTAAGGAAACAGAGTATTGGCGCTATCGCTGTGATTTTGTCAGAGTATGAAGATCGGTCGGCGGTTTTCAAATACGTGCTGCCTCGGCTGTGGATACCCGTTTATTATTCTGCTTATATGGGTAGTTAGAGGACGTCGCGACCGTGTATTCAAAATAAGAATCCCCGCTGTGCGTTCCATTTCCGGGTAGATATGGCGCGCGTAATAGGGCCCCTGCGACCTACTTTGACCGCGTGGTGCCTCGGCTGTGGACCTCGCATCCAGGATCCACTCGGATAGGTTTGTAGAAGTGGACTTGGACTACAATTAGATATGAGGTTCCCGGCTGTGCGTTGTGTTTTCGCGGAGATATGGACCGCGCAAAACGGGTATTTGGTTTAAGGATTTTTCGCTGTGATTTTGTCAGAGTATGAAGATCGATCGGCGGTTTTCAAACACGCGCTGCATCGGCTGTGTGTATCCGTTTATTATTCATCTTATATGGGTGGTTAGAGGACTTCCAGCTTGACAACTGGGCATGAGTATCCCCGCTGTGCGTTCTATTTCCGGGTAGATATGGCGCGCGTAATATGGTCCCTGCGACCTACTTTGACCGCGTCGTGCCTCGGCTGTGAGTGTCCGATTGTGGATCACCCTCCACATGTCTTTAGAGGTTGACGGTGGCTACAGGTCGGCATAGGTGTCCCGGCTGTGCGTTGTGTATTCGCGGGGATATGGACCGCGCAAGACGGCGATTTGGTTTAAGGAAACAGAGTATTGGCGCTATCGCTGTGATTTTGTCAGAGTATGAAGATCGGTCGGCGGTTTTCAAATACGTGCTGCCTCGGCTGTGGATACCCGTTTATTATTCTGCTTATATGGGTAGTTAGAGGACGTCGCGACCGTGTATTCAAAATAAGAATCCCCGCTGTGCGTTCCATTTCCGGGTAGATATGGCGCGCGTAATAGGGCCCCTGCGACCTACTTTGACCGCGTGGTGCCTCGGCTGTGGACCTCGCATCCAGGATCCACTCGGATAGGTTTGTAGAAGTGGACTTGGACTACAATTAGATATGAGGTTCCCGGCTGTGCGTTGTGTTTTCGCGGAGATATGGACCGCGCAAAACGGGTATTTGGTTTAAGGATTTTTCGCTGTGATTTTGTCAGAGTATGAAGATCGATCGGCGGTTTTCAAACACGCGCTGCATCGGCTGTGTGTATCCGTTTATTATTCATCTTATATGGGTGGTTAGAGGACTTCCAGCTCGACAACTGGGCATGAGTATCCCCGCTGTGCGTTCTATTTCCGGGTAGATATGGCGCGCGTAATATGGTCCCTGCGACCTACTTTGACCGCGTCGTGCCTCGGCTGTGAGTGTCCGATTGTGGATCACCCTCCACATGTCTTTAGAGGTTGACGGTGGCTACAGGTCGGCATAGGTGTCCCGGCTGTGCGTTGTGTATTCGCGGGGATATGGACCGCGCAAGACGGCGATTTGGTTTAAGGAAACAGAGTATTGGCGCTATCGCTGTGATTTTGTCAGAGTATGAAGATCGGTCGGCGGTTTTCAAATACGTGCTGCCTCGGCTGTGGATACCCGTTTATTATTCTGCTTATATGGGTAGTTAGAGGACGTCGCGACCGTGTATTCAAAATAAGAATCCCCGCTGTGCGTTCCATTTCCGGGTAGATATGGCGCGCGTAATAGGGCCCCTGCGACCTACTTTGACCGCGTGGTGCCTCGGCTGTGGACCTCGCATCCAGGATCCACTCGGATAGGTTTGTAGAAGTGGACTTGGACTACAATTAGATATGAGGTTCCCGGCTGTGCGTTGTGTTTTCGCGGAGATATGGACCGCGCAAAACGGGTATTTGGTTTAAGGATTTTTCGCTGTGATTTTGTCAGAGTATGAAGATCGATCGGCGGTTTTCAAACACGCGCTGCATCGGCTGTGTGTATCCGTTTATTATTCATCTTATATGGGTGGTTAGAGGACTTCCAGCTTGACAACTGGGCATGAGTATCCCCGCTGTGCGTTCTATTTCCGGGTAGATATGGCGCGCGTAATATGGTCCCTGCGACCTACTTTGACCGCGTCGTGCCTCGGCTGTGAGTGTCCGATTGTGGATCACCCTCCACATGTCTTTAGAGGTTGACGGTGGCTACAGGTCGGCATAGGTGTCCCGGCTGTGCGTTGTGTATTCGCGGGGATATGGACCGCGCAAGACGGCGATTTGGTTTAAGGAAACAGAGTATTGGCGCTATCGCTGTGATTTTGTCAGAGTATGAAGATCGGTCGGCGGTTTTCAAATACGTGCTGCCTCGGCTGTGGATACCCGTTTATTATTCTGCTTATATGGGTAGTTAGAGGACGTCGCGACCGTGTATTCAAAATAAGAATCCCCGCTGTGCGTTCCATTTCCGGGTAGATATGGCGCGCGTAATAGGGCCCCTGCGACCTACTTTGACCGCGTGGTGCCTCGGCTGTGGACCTCGCATCCAGGATCCACTCGGATAGGTTTGTAGAAGTGGACTTGGACTACAATTAGATATGAGGTTCCCGGCTGTGCGTTGTGTTTTCGCGGAGATATGGACCGCGCAAAACGGGTATTTGGTTTAAGGATTTTTCGCTGTGATTTTGTCAGAGTATGAAGATCGATCGGCGGTTTTCAAACACGCGCTGCATCGGCTGTGTGTATCCGTTTATTATTCATCTTATATGGGTGGTTAGAGGACTTCCAGCTCGACAACTGGGCATGAGTATCCCCGCTGTGCGTTCTATTTCCGGGTAGATATGGCGCGCGTAATATGGTCCCTGCGACCTACTTTGACCGCGTCGTGCCTCGGCTGTGAGTGTCCGATTGTGGATCACCCTCCACATGTCTTTAGAGGTTGACGGTGGCTACAGGTCGGCATAGGTGTCCCGGCTGTGCGTTGTGTATTCGCGGGGATATGGACCGCGCAAGACGGCGATTTGGTTTAAGGAAACAGAGTATTGGCGCTATCGCTGTGATTTTGTCAGAGTATGAAGATCGGTCGGCGGTTTTCAAATACGTGCTGCCTCGGCTGTGGATACCCGTTTATTATTCTGCTTATATGGGTAGTTAGAGGACGTCGCGACCGTGTATTCAAAATAAGAATCCCCGCTGTGCGTTCCATTTCCGGGTAGATATGGCGCGCGTAATAGGGCCCCTGCGACCTACTTTGACCGCGTGGTGCCTCGGCTGTGGACCTCGCATCCAGGATCCACTCGGATAGGTTTGTAGAAGTGGACTTGGACTACAATTAGATATGAGGTTCCCGGCTGTGCGTTGTGTTTTCGCGGAGATATGGACCGCGCAAAACGGGTATTTGGTTTAAGGATTTTTCGCTGTGATTTTGTCAGAGTATGAAGATCGATCGGCGGTTTTCAAACACGCGCTGCATCGGCTGTGTGTATCCGTTTATTATTCATCTTATATGGGTGGTTAGAGGACTTCCAGCTTGACAACTGGGCATGAGTATCCCCGCTGTGCGTTCTATTTCCGGGTAGATATGGCGCGCGTAATATGGTCCCTGCGACCTACTTTGACCGCGTCGTGCCTCGGCTGTGAGTGTCCGATTGTGGATCACCCTCCACATGTCTTTAGAGGTTGACGGTGGCTACAGGTCGGCATAGGTGTCCCGGCTGTGCGTTGTGTATTCGCGGGGATATGGACCGCGCAAGACGGCGATTTGGTTTAAGGAAACAGAGTATTGGCGCTATCGCTGTGATTTTGTCAGAGTATGAAGATCGGTCGGCGGTTTTCAAATACGTGCTGCCTCGGCTGTGGATACCCGTTTATTATTCTGCTTATATGGGTAGTTAGAGGACGTCGCGACCGTGTATTCAAAATAAGAATCCCCGCTGTGCGTTCCATTTCCGGGTAGATATGGCGCGCGTAATAGGGCCCCTGCGACCTACTTTGACCGCGTGGTGCCTCGGCTGTGGACCTCGCATCCAGGATCCACTCGGATAGGTTTGTAGAAGTGGACTTGGACTACAATTAGATATGAGGTTCCCGGCTGTGCGTTGTGTTTTCGCGGAGATATGGACCGCGCAAAACGGGTATTTGGTTTAAGGATTTTTCGCTGTGATTTTGTCAGAGTATGAAGATCGATCGGCGGTTTTCAAACACGCGCTGCATCGGCTGTGTGTATCCGTTTATTATTCATCTTATATGGGTGGTTAGAGGACTTCCAGCTTGACAACTGGGCATGAGTATCCCCGCTGTGCGTTCTATTTCCGGGTAGATATGGCGCGCGTAATATGGTCCCTGCGACCTACTTTGACCGCGTCGTGCCTCGGCTGTGAGTGTCCGATTGTGGATCACCCTCCACATGTCTTTAGAGGTTGACGGTGGCTACAGGTCGGCATAGGTGTCCCGGCTGTGCGTTGTGTATTCGCGGGGATATGGACCGCGCAAGACGGCGATTTGGTTTAAGGAAACAGAGTATTGGCGCTATCGCTGTGATTTTGTCAGAGTATGAAGATCGGTCGGCGGTTTTCAAATACGTGCTGCCTCGGCTGTGGATACCCGTTTATTATTCTGCTTATATGGGTAGTTAGAGGACGTCGCGACCGTGTATTCAAAATAAGAATCCCCGCTGTGCGTTCCATTTCCGGGTAGATATGGCGCGCGTAATAGGGCCCCTGCGACCTACTTTGACCGCGTGGTGCCTCGGCTGTGGACCTCGCATCCAGGATCCACTCGGTGAGGTTTGTAGAAGTGGACTTGGACTACAATTAGATATGAGGTTCCCGGCTGTGCGTTGTGTTTTCGCGGAGATATGGACCGCGCAAAACGGGTATTTGGTTTAAGGATTTTTCGCTGTGATTTTGTCAGAGTATGAAGATCGATCGGCGGTTTTCAAACACGCGCTGCATCGGCTGTGTGTATCCGTTTATTATTCATCTTATATGGGTGGTTAGAGGACTTCCAGCTCGACAACTGGGCATGAGTATCCCCGCTGTGCGTTCTATTTCCGGGTAGATATGGCGCGCGTAATATGGTCCCTGCGACCTACTTTGACCGCGTCGTGCCTCGGCTGTGAGTGTCCGATTGTGGATCACCCTCCACATGTCTTTAGAGGTTGACGGTGGCTACAGGTCGGCATAGGTGTCCCGGCTGTGCGTTGTGTATTCGCGGGGATATGGACCGCGCAAGACGGCGATTTGGTTTAAGGAAACAGAGTATTGGCGCTATCGCTGTGATTTTGTCAGAGTATGAAGATCGGTCGGCGGTTTTCAAATACGTGCTGCCTCGGCTGTGGATACCCGTTTATTATTCTGCTTATATGGGTAGTTAGAGGACGTCGCGACCGTGTATTCAAAATAAGAATCCCCGCTGTGCGTTCCATTTCCGGGTAGATATGGCGCGCGTAATAGGGCCCCTGCGACCTACTTTGACCGCGTGGTGCCTCGGCTGTGGACCTCGCATCCAGGATCCACTCGGATAGGTTTGTAGAAGTGGACTTGGACTACAATTAGATATGAGGTTCCCGGCTGTGCGTTGTGTTTTCGCGGAGATATGGACCGCGCAAAACGGGTATTTGGTTTAAGGATTTTTCGCTGTGATTTTGTCAGAGTATGAAGATCGATCGGCGGTTTTCAAACACGCGCTGCATCGGCTGTGTGTATCCGTTTATTATTCATCTTATATGGGTGGTTAGAGGACTTCCAGCTCGACAACTGGGCATGAGTATCCCCGCTGTGCGTTCTATTTCCGGGTAGATATGGCGCGCGTAATATGGTCCCTGCGACCTACTTTGACCGCGTCGTGCCTCGGCTGTGAGTGTCCGATTGTGGATCACCCTCCACATGTCTTTAGAGGTTGACGGTGGCTACAGGTCGGCATAGGTGTCCCGGCTGTGCGTTGTGTATTCGCGGGGATATGGACCGCGCAAGACGGCGATTTGGTTTAAGGAAACAGAGTATTGGCGCTATCGCTGTGATTTTGTCAGAGTATGAAGATCGGTCGGCGGTTTTCAAATACGTGCTGCCTCGGCTGTGGATACCCGTTTATTATTCTGCTTATATGGGTAGTTAGAGGACGTCGCGACCGTGTATTCAAAATAAGAATCCCCGCTGTGCGTTCCATTTCCGGGTAGATATGGCGCGCGTAATAGGGCCCCTGCGACCTACTTTGACCGCGTGGTGCCTCGGCTGTGGACCTCGCATCCAGGATCCACTCGGATAGGTTTGTAGAAGTGGACTTGGACTACAATTAGATATGAGGTTCCCGGCTGTGCGTTG
>NW_027466670.1:0-12500 GCF_050575085.1 Anarhichas minor
GGCTGTAGCATAGGGGGACCGCCAGAAGCGCTGGACCCTTCAGCGCTTCGCTCATATCCCCTACTACGGCTGTAGCATAGGGGAACCGCCAGAAGCGCTGGACCCTTCAGCGCTTCGTCCCTACTACGGCTGTAACATAGGGGAACCGCCAGAAGCGCTGGACCCTTCAGCGCTTCGCTCATATCCCCTACTACGGCTGTAGCATAGGGGGACCGCCAGAAGCGCTGGACCCTTCAGCGCTTCGCTCATATCCCCTACTACGGCTGTAGCATAGGGGAACCGCCAGAAGCGCTGGACCCTTCAGCGCTTCGTCCCTACTACGGCTGTAACATAGGGGAACCGCCAGAAGCGCTGGACCCTTCAGCGCTTCGCTCATATCCCCTACTACGGCTGTAGCATAGGGGAACCGCCAGAAGCGCTGGACCCTTCAGCGCTTCGCTCCTATCCCCTAGTATACACTGGGTAGTCTGTTCCTATCATTGTGTGCAAGGTGGCTTGGTTACCCCCTACCAAAATGGGTCACAGCCGTAATAGGCGAAGTACAGAAGCGCTGGAACCTTCAGCGCTTCGCCCCTATCACGGCTTTAAAACCCGAGCGAAAAACTCTATGTCCTTAAACGAAATACCCGTTTTGCGCGGTCCATTATCTCCGCGAAAACACAACGCACAGCCGGGACACTCATATCTAATTGTAGTCCAAGTCCCCCTCTACAAACACATCAGAGTGGATCCTGGATGCGACCTCCACAGCCGAGGCACGAGTCGGTCAAAGTAGGTCGCAGGGACCATATTACGCGCGCCATATCTACCGGAAATAGAACGCACAGCGGGGGATACTCATGCCCAGTTGTCGAGCTGGAAGTCCTCTAACCACCCATATAAGATGAATAATAAACGGATACACACAGCCGATGCAGCGCGTGTTTGAAAACCGCCGATCGATCTTCATACTCTGACAAAATCACAGCGAAAAATCCTTAAACCAAATACCCGTTTTGCGCGGTCCATATCTCCGCGAAAACACAACGCACAGCCGGGAACCTCATATCTAATTGTAGTCCAAGTCCACTTCTACAAACCTATCCGAGTGGATCCTGGATGCGAGGTCCACAGCCGAGGCACCACGCGGTCAAAGTAGGTCGCAGGGGCCCTATTACGCGCGCCATATCTACCCGGAAATGGAACGCACAGCGGGGATTCTTATTTTGAATACACGGTCGCGACGTCCTCTAACTACCCATATAAGCAGAATAATAAACGGGTATCCACAGCCGAGGCAGCACGTATTTGAAAACCGCCGACCGATCTTCATACTCTGACAAAATCACAGCGATAGCGCCAATACTCTGTTTCCTTAAACCAAATCGCCGTCTTGCGCGGTCCATATCCCCGCGAATACACAACGCACAGCCGGGACACCTATGCCGACCTGTAGCCACCGTCAACCTCTAAAGACATGTGGAGGGTGATCCACAATCGGACACTCACAGCCGAGGCACGACGCGGTCAAAGTAGGTCGCAGGGACCATATTACGCGCGCCATATCTACCGGAAATAGAACGCACAGCGGGGATACTCATGCCCAGTTGTCGAGCTGGAAGTCCTCTAACCACCCATATAAGATGAATAATAAACGGATACACACAGCCGATGCAGCGCGTGTTTGAAAACCGCCGATCGATCTTCATACTCTGACAAAATCACAGCGAAAAATCCTTAAACCAAATACCCGTTTTGCGCGGTCCATATCTCCGCGAAAACACAACGCACAGCCGGGAACCTCATATCTAATTGTAGTCCAAGTCCACTTCTACAAACCTATCCGAGTGGATCCTGGATGCGAGGTCCACAGCCGAGGCACCACGCGGTCAAAGTAGGTCGCAGGGGCCCTATTACGCGCGCCATATCTACCCGGAAATGGAACGCACAGCGGGGATTCTTATTTTGAATACACGGTCGCGACGTCCTCTAACTACCCATATAAGCAGAATAATAAACGGGTATCCACAGCCGAGGCAGCACGTATTTGAAAACCGCCGACCGATCTTCATACTCTGACAAAATCACAGCGATAGCGCCAATACTCTGTTTCCTTAAACCAAATCGCCGTCTTGCGCGGTCCATATCCCCGCGAATACACAACGCACAGCCGGGACACCTATGCCGACCTGTAGCCACCGTCAACCTCTAAAGACATGTGGAGGGTGATCCACAATCGGACACTCACAGCCGAGGCACGACGCGGTCAAAGTAGGTCGCAGGGACCATATTACGCGCGCCATATCTACCCGGAAATAGAACGCACAGCGGGGATACTCATGCCCAGTTGTCGAGCTGGAAGTCCTCTAACCACCCATATAAGATGAATAATAAACGGATACACACAGCCGATGCAGCGCGTGTTTGAAAACCGCCGATCGATCTTCATACTCTGACAAAATCACAGCGAAAAATCCTTAAACCAAATACCCGTTTTGCGCGGTCCATATCTCCGCGAAAACACAACGCACAGCCGGGAACCTCATATCTAATTGTAGTCCAAGTCCACTTCTACAAACCTATCCGAGTGGATCCTGGATGCGAGGTCCACAGCCGAGGCACCACGCGGTCAAAGTAGGTCGCAGGGGCCCTATTACGCGCGCCATATCTACCCGGAAATGGAACGCACAGCGGGGATTCTTATTTTGAATACACGGTCGCGACGTCCTCTAACTACCCATATAAGCAGAATAATAAACGGGTATCCACAGCCGAGGCAGCACGTATTTGAAAACCGCCGACCGATCTTCATACTCTGACAAAATCACAGCGATAGCGCCAATACTCTGTTTCCTTAAACCAAATCGCCGTCTTGCGCGGTCCATATCCCCGCGAATACACAACGCACAGCCGGGACACCTATGCCGACCTGTAGCCACCGTCAACCTCTAAAGACATGTGGAGGGTGATCCACAATCGGACACTCACAGCCGAGGCACGACGCGGTCAAAGTAGGTCGCAGGGACCATATTACGCGCGCCATATCTACCCGGAAATAGAACGCACAGCGGGGATACTCATGCCCAGTTGTCAAGCTGGAAGTCCTCTAACCACCCATATAAGATGAATAATAAACGGATACACACAGCCGATGCAGCGCGTGTTTGAAAACCGCCGATCGATCTTCATACTCTGACAAAATCACAGCGAAAAATCCTTAAACCAAATACCCGTTTTGCGCGGTCCATATCTCCGCGAAAACACAACGCACAGCCGGGAACCTCATATCTAATTGTAGTCCAAGTCCACTTCTACAAACCTATCCGAGTGGATCCTGGATGCGAGGTCCACAGCCGAGGCACCACGCGGTCAAAGTAGGTCGCAGGGGCCCTATTACGCGCGCCATATCTACCCGGAAATGGAACGCACAGCGGGGATTCTTATTTTGAATACACGGTCGCGACGTCCTCTAACTACCCATATAAGCAGAATAATAAACGGGTATCCACAGCCGAGGCAGCACGTATTTGAAAACCGCCGACCGATCTTCATACTCTGACAAAATCACAGCGATAGCGCCAATACTCTGTTTCCTTAAACCAAATCGCCGTCTTGCGCGGTCCATATCCCCGCGAATACACAACGCACAGCCGGGACACCTATGCCGACCTGTAGCCACCGTCAACCTCTAAAGACATGTGGAGGGTGATCCACAATCGGACACTCACAGCCGAGGCACGACGCGGTCAAAGTAGGTCGCAGGGACCATATTACGCGCGCCATATCTACCCGGAAATAGAACGCACAGCGGGGATACTCATGCCCAGTTGTCAAGCTGGAAGTCCTCTAACCACCCATATAAGATGAATAATAAACGGATACACACAGCCGATGCAGCGCGTGTTTGAAAACCGCCGATCGATCTTCATACTCTGACAAAATCACAGCGAAAAATCCTTAAACCAAATACCCGTTTTGCGCGGTCCATATCTCCGCGAAAACACAACGCACAGCCGGGAACCTCATATCTAATTGTAGTCCAAGTCCACTTCTACAAACCTATCCGAGTGGATCCTGGATGCGAGGTCCACAGCCGAGGCACCACGCGGTCAAAGTAGGTCGCAGGGGCCCTATTACGCGCGCCATATCTACCCGGAAATGGAACGCACAGCGGGATTCTTATTTTGAATACACGGTCGCGACGTCCTCTAACTACCCATATAAGCAGAATAATAAACGGGTATCCACAGCCGAGGCAGCACGTATTTGAAAACCGCCGACCGATCTTCATACTCTGACAAAATCACAGCGATAGCGCCAATACTCTGTTTCCTTAAACCAAATCGCCGTCTTGCGCGGTCCATATCCCCGCGAATACACAACGCACAGCCGGGACACCTATGCCGACCTGTAGCCACCGTCAACCTCTAAAGACATGTGGAGGGTGATCCACAATCGGACACTCACAGCCGAGGCACGACGCGGTCAAAGTAGGTCGCAGGGACCATATTACGCGCGCCATATCTACCCGGAAATAGAACGCACAGCGGGGATACTCATGCCCAGTTGTCAAGCTGGAAGTCCTCTAACCACCCATATAAGATGAATAATAAACGGATACACACAGCCGATGCAGCGCGTGTTTGAAAACCGCCGATCGATCTTCATACTCTGACAAAATCACAGCGAAAAATCCTTAAACCAAATACCCGTTTTGCGCGGTCCATATCTCCGCGAAAACACAACGCACAGCCGGGAACCTCATATCTAATTGTAGTCCAAGTCCACTTCTACAAACCTATCCGAGTGGATCCTGGATGCGAGGTCCACAGCCGAGGCACCACGCGGTCAAAGTAGGTCGCAGGGGCCCTATTACGCGCGCCATATCTACCCGGAAATGGAACGCACAGCGGGGATTCTTATTTTGAATACACGGTCGCGACGTCCTCTAACTACCCATATAAGCAGAATAAAGCAGAATAATAAACGGGTATCCACAGCCGAGGCAGCACGTATTTGAAAACCGCCGACCGATCTTCATACTCTGACAAAATCACAGCGATAGCGCCAATACTCTGTTTCCTTAAACCAAATCGCCGTCTTGCGCGGTCCATATCCCCGCGAATACACAACGCACAGCCGGGACACCTATGCCGACCTGTAGCCACCGTCAACCTCTAAAGACATGTGGAGGGTGATCCACAATCGGACACTCACAGCCGAGGCACGACGCGGTCAAAGTAGGTCGCAGGGACCATATTACGCGCGCCATATCTACCCGGAAATAGAACGCACAGCGGGGATACTCATGCCCAGTTGTCAAGCTGGAAGTCCTCTAACCACCCATATAAGATGAATAATAAACGGATACACACAGCCGATGCAGCGCGTGTTTGAAAACCGCCGATCGATCTTCATACTCTGACAAAATCACAGCGAAAAATCCTTAAACCAAATACCCGTTTTGCGCGGTCCATATCTCCGCGAAAACACAACGCACAGCCGGGAACCTCATATCTAATTGTAGTCCAAGTCCACTTCTACAAACCTATCCGAGTGGATCCTGGATGCGAGGTCCACAGCCGAGGCACCACGCGGTCAAAGTAGGTCGCAGGGGCCCTATTACGCGCGCCATATCTACCCGGAAATGGAACGCACAGCGGGGATTCTTATTTTGAATACACGGTCGCGACGTCCTCTAACTACCCATATAAGCAGAATAATAAACGGGTATCCACAGCCGAGGCAGCACGTATTTGAAAACCGCCGACCGATCTTCATACTCTGACAAAATCACAGCGATAGCGCCAATACTCTGTTTCCTTAAACCAAATCGCCGTCTTGCGCGGTCCATATCCCCGCGAATACACAACGCACAGCCGGGACACCTATGCCGACCTGTAGCCACCGTCAACCTCTAAAGACATGTGGAGGGTGATCCACAATCGGACACTCACAGCCGAGGCACGACGCGGTCAAAGTAGGTCGCAGGGACCATATTACGCGCGCCATATCTACCCGGAAATAGAACGCACAGCGGGGATACTCATGCCCAGTTGTCAAGCTGGAAGTCCTCTAACCACCCATATAAGATGAATAATAAACGGATACACACAGCCGATGCAGCGCGTGTTTGAAAACCGCCGATCGATCTTCATACTCTGACAAAATCACAGCGAAAAATCCTTAAACCAAATACCCGTTTTGCGCGGTCCATATCTCCGCGAAAACACAACGCACAGCCGGGAACCTCATATCTAATTGTAGTCCAAGTCCACTTCTACAAACCTATCCGAGTGGATCCTGGATGCGAGGTCCACAGCCGAGGCACCACGCGGTCAAAGTAGGTCGCAGGGGCCCTATTACGCGCGCCATATCTACCCGGAAATGGAACGCACAGCGGGGATTCTTATTTTGAATACACGGTCGCGACGTCCTCTAACTACCCATATAAGCAGAATAATAAACGGGTATCCACAGCCGAGGCAGCACGTATTTGAAAACCGCCGACCGATCTTCATACTCTGACAAAATCACAGCGATAGCGCCAATACTCTGTTTCCTTAAACCAAATCGCCGTCTTGCGCGGTCCATATCCCCGCGAATACACAACGCACAGCCGGGACACCTATGCCGACCTGTAGCCACCGTCAACCTCTAAAGACATGTGGAGGGTGATCCACAATCGGACACTCACAGCCGAGGCACGACGCGGTCAAAGTAGGTCGCAGGGACCATATTACGCGCGCCATATCTACCCGGAAATAGAACGCACAGCGGGGATACTCATGCCCAGTTGTCGAGCTGGAAGTCCTCTAACCACCCATATAAGATGAATAATAAACGGATACACACAGCCGATGCAGCGCGTGTTTGAAAACCGCCGATCGATCTTCATACTCTGACAAAATCACAGCGAAAAATCCTTAAACCAAATACCCGTTTTGCGCGGTCCATATCTCCGCGAAAACACAACGCACAGCCGGGAACCTCATATCTAATTGTAGTCCAAGTCCACTTCTACAAACCTCACCGAGTGGATCCTGGATGCGAGGTCCACAGCCGAGGCACCACGCGGTCAAAGTAGGTCGCAGGGGCCCTATTACGCGCGCCATATCTACCCGGAAATGGAACGCACAGCGGGGATTCTTATTTTGAATACACGGTCGCGACGTCCTCTAACTACCCATATAAGCAGAATAATAAACGGGTATCCACAGCCGAGGCAGCACGTATTTGAAAACCGCCGACGATCTTCATACTCTGACAAAATCACAGCGATAGCGCCAATACTCTGTTTCCTTAAACCAAATCGCCGTCTTGCGCGGTCCATATCCCCGCGAATACACAACGCACAGCGGGACACCTATGCCGACCTGTAGCCACCGTCAACCTCTAAAGACATGTGGAGGGTGATCCACAATCGGACACTCACAGCCGAGGCACGACGCGGTCAAAGTAGGTCGCAGGGACCATATTACGCGCGCCATATCTACCGGAAATAGAACGCACAGCGGGGATACTCATGCCCAGTTGTCAAGCTGGAAGTCCTCTAACCACCCATATAAGATGAATAATAAACGGATACACACAGCCGATGCAGCGCGTGTTTGAAAACCGCCGATCGATCTTCATACTCTGACAAAAATCACAGCGAAAAATCCTTAAACCAAATACCCCGTTTTGCGCGGTCCATATCTCCGCGAAAACACAACGCACAGCCGGGAACCTCATATCTAATTGTAGTCCAAGTCCACTTCTACAAACCTATCCGAGTGGATCCTGGATGCGAGGTCCACAGCCGAGGCACCACGCGGTCAAAGTAGGTCGCAGGGGCCCTATTACGCGCGGCATATCTACCCGGAAATGGAACGCACAGCGGGATTCTTATTTTGAATACACGGTCGCGACGTCCTCTAACTACCCATATAAGCAGAATAATAAACGGGTATCCACAGCCGAGGGCAGCACGTATTTGAAAACCGCCGACCGATCTTCATACTCTGACAAAATCACAGCGATAGCGCCAATACTCTGTTTCCTTAAACCAAATCGCCGTCTTGCGCGTCCATATCCCCGCGAATACACAACGCACAGCCGGGACACCTATGACGACCTGTAGAGGGTGATCCACAATCGGACACTCACAGCCGAGGCACGACGCGGTCAAAGTAGGTCGCAGGGACCATATTACGCGCGCCATATCTACCCGGAAATAGAACGCACAGCGGGGATACTCATGCCCAGTTGTCAAGCTGGAAGTCCTCTAACCACCCATATAAGATGAATAATAAACGGATACACACAGCCGATGCAGCGCGTGTTTGAAAACCGCCCGATCGATCTTCATACTCTGACAAAATCACAGCGAAAAATCCTTAAACCAAATACCCGTTTTGCGCGGTCCATATCTCCGCGAAAACACAACGCACAGCCGGGAACCTCATATCTAATTGTAGTCCAAGTCCACTTCTACAAACCTATCCGAGGTGGATCCTGGATGCGAGGTCCACAGCCGAGGCACCACGCGGTCAAAGTAGGTCGCAGGGGCCCTATTACGCGCGCCATATCTACCCGGAAATGGAACGCACAGCGGGGATTCTTATTTTGAATACACGGTCGCGACGTCCCTCTAACTACCCATATAAGCAGAATAATAAACGGGTATCCACAGCCGAGGCAGCACGTATTTGAAAACCGCCGACCGATCTTCATACTCTGACAAAATCACAGCGAATAGCGCCAATACTCTGTTTCCTTAAACCAAATCGCCGTCTTGCGCGGTCCATATCCCCGCGAATACACAACGCACAGCCGGGGACACCTATGCCGACCTGTAGCCACCGTCAACCTCTAAAGACATGTGGAGGGTGATCCACAATCGGACACTCACAGCCGAGGCACGACCGCGGTCAAAGTAGGTCGCAGGGACCATATTACGCGCGCCATATCTACCCGGAAATAGAACGCACAGCGGGGATACTCATGCCCAGTTGTCGAGCTGGAAGTCCTCTAACCACCCATATAAGATGAATAATAAACGGATACACACAGCCGATGCAGCGCGTGTTTGAAAACCGCCGATCGATCTTCATACTCTGACAAAATCACAGCGAAAAATCCTTAAACCAAATACCCGTTTTGCGCGGTCCATATCTCCGCGAAAACACAACGCACAGCCGGGAACCTCATATCTAATTGTAGTCCAAGTCCACTTCTACAAACCTATCCGAGTGGATCCTGGATGCGAGGTCCACAGCCGAGGCACCACGCGGTCAAAGTAGGTCGCAGGGGCCCTATTACGCGCGCCATATCTACCCGGAAATGGAACGCACAGCGGGGATTCTTATTTTGAATACACGGTCGCGACGTCCTCTAACTACCCATATAAGCAGAATAATAAACGGGTATCCACAGCCGAGGCAGCACGTATTTGAAAACCGCCGACCGATCTTCATACTCTGACAAAATCACAGCGATAGCGCCAATACTCTGTTTCCTTAAACCAAATCGCCGTCTTGCGCGGTCCATATCCCCGCGAATACACAACGCACAGCGGGACACCTATGCCGACCTGTAGCCACCGTCAACCTCTAAAGACATGTGGAGGGTGATCCACAATCGGACACTCACAGCCGAGGCACGACGCGGTCAAAGTAGGTCGCAGGGACCATATTACGCGCGCCATATCTACCCGGAAATAGAACGCACAGCGGGGATACTCATGCCCAGTTGTCGAGCTGGAAGTCCTCTAACCACCCATATAAGATGAATAATAAACGGATACACACAGCCGATGCAGCGCGTGTTTGAAAACCGCCGATCGATCTTCATACTCTGACAAAATCACAGCGAAAAATCCTTAAACCAAATACCCGTTTTGCGCGGTCCATATCTCCGCGAAAACACAACGCACAGCCGGGAACCTCATATCTAATTGTAGTCCAAGTCCACTTCTACAAACCTATCCGAGTGGATCCTGGATGCGAGGTCCACAGCCGAGGCACCACGCGGTCAAAGTAGGTCGCAGGGGCCCTATTACGCGCGCCATATCTACCCGGAAATGGAACGCACAGCGGGGATTCTTATTTTGAATACACGGTCGCGACGTCCTCTAACTACCCATATAAGCAGAATAATAAACGGGTATCCACAGCCGAGGCAGCACGTATTTGAAAACCGCCGACCGATCTTCATACTCTGACAAAATCACAGCGATAGCGCCAATACTCTGTTCCTTAAACCAAATCGCCGTCTTGCGCGGTCCATAATCCCCGCGAATACACAACGCACAGCCGGGACACCTATGCCGACCTGTAGCCACCGTCAACCTCTAAAGACATGTGGAGGGTGATCCACAATCGGACACTCACAGCCGAGGCACGACGCGGTCAAAGTAGGTCGCAGGGACCCATATTACGCGCGCCATATCTACCCGGAAAATAGAACGCACAGCGGGGATACTCATGCCCAGTTGTCAAGCTGGGAAGTCCTCTAACCACCCATCTAGACACTCCTATAAACGGATACACACAGCCGATACAGCGCGTATTTGAAAACCGCCGACCGATCTTCATACTCTGACAAAATCACAGCGAAAGACTTAAACGAAATACCCGTTTTGCGAGGTCCATATCCCCGCGAATACACAACGCACAGCCGGGACACTTATACCCAGTTGTAGTCCACGTCCCCCTCTACAAAACTATCGGAGTGGATCCTGGATGCGAGGTCCACAGCCGAGGCACGGTGTAGTCAAAGTAGGTCGCAGGGACCATATTACGCGCGCCATATCTACCCGGAAATAGAACGCACAGCGGGGATTCCTATACTGAATACACGGCCCCGACGTCCTCTAACCAACTATGTAAGCTGAATAATAAACGGATAACCACAGCCGAGGCAGCGCGTGTTTGAAAACAGCCGACCGATCTTCATACTCTGACAAAATCACAGCGAAAGACTTAAACGAAATACCCGTTTTGCGAGGTCCATATCCCCGCGAATACACAACGCACAGCCGGGACACTTATATCTAACTGTAGTCCAAGTCCCCCTCTACAAATCTATCCGAGTGGATCATGGATGCGAGGTCCACAACCGAGGCACGATGTAGTCAAAGTAGGGTCGCAGGGGCCATATTGCGCGGTCCATATCTACCCGGAAATGGAACGCACAGCGGGGATTCTTATACCGAATCCACGGTCCCGACGTCCTCTAACCACCCATATAAGCATAATAATAAACGGATACCCACAGCCGAGGCAGCACGTATTTGAAAAGCGCCGGCCGATCTTCATACTCTGACAAAAAGCGCCGGGCGATCTTCATACTCTGACAAAATCACAGCCGTTTTTATATCGTTTTGCGAGATGGATATCTCCGCGAATACACAACGCACAGCCGGGATACTCATACCTAATTGTATAATACGTCTACCTCTACAAACCTATCCGAGTGGATCCTGGATGCGAGATCCAGAACCAGGATCCATATCGCGCGGGGTAAACGGCGGGAGTAACGAGGACTCTCTTAAGGTAGGGGACGTTACTGGGCTGCGCTGCGAAAGACGAGCGCCAAAACTCTGTTTCCTTAAACGGAAGCGCCGTTTTGCGAGGTGGATATCTCCGCGAAAACACCACGCACAGCCGGGACACTTATACCCAATCGTAGACCACGTCCACCTCTACAAACCTATCCGAGTGGATCCTGGATCCGAGACCCACAGCCGAGGCACCACGCGGTCAAAGTAGGTCGCAGTTGCCGTTTTGCGCGCTCCATCTCTCCGCCAAAACACCACGCACAGCCGGGACACTTATACCCTATTGTAGACCCCGACCTCCTCTAACCACCCATACATGCAGAACAATAAACGGATACCCACAGCCGATGCAGCAAGTAGTTCAAAAGCGCCGGCCGATCTTCGTACTCTGACAAAATCACAGCGAAAGACGAGCGCCAAATACTCTGTCTCCTTAAACCAAATCGCCGGTTTGCGCGGTGCATATCCCCGCGAATACACAACGCACAGACTCGTCCCCTACGCCGAATAGTAGACCACGTCCACTTCTAAAGACCTGTGGAGGAGGATCCAGGATCGGGCATTCACAGCCGATGCACGACGTGGTCAAAATAGGTCACTGTAGCATATTGCGCGCTCAATATCTCCGCCAAAACACAACGCACAGTCGGGGTACTTACGCCGAATTGTAGACCTTGACGTCCTCTAACCAGCCATCCATGCACTCCTATAAACGGATAACCACAGCCGATGCAGCAAGTAGTTCAAAAGCGTCGGCCGATCTTCGTACTCTGACAAAATCACAGCGAAAGACGAGCGACAATATCGCCGGTCTGCGAGGTCCATATCTCCGCGAAAACACAACGCACAGCCGGGACACTTATACCCGATCGTAGACCACATCCACCTCTACAAACCTATCCGAGTGGATCCTGGATCCGAGACCCACAGCCGGGGCACGATGTACGCAAAGCCGGTCACAGTAGCCGAGCGCCAATAC
>NW_027466670.1:22500-26234 GCF_050575085.1 Anarhichas minor
CTATCCCCTACTACGGCTGTAGCATAGGGGAACCGCCAGAAGCGCTGGACCCTTCAGCGCTTCGCTCAATATCCCCTACTACGGCTGTAGCATAGGGGAACCGCCAGAAGCGCTGGACCCTTCAGCGCTTCGCTCATATCCCCTACTACGGCTGTAGCATAGGGGGACCGCCAGAAGCGCTGGACCCTTCAGCGCTTCGCTCATATCCCCTACTACGGCTGTAGCATAGGGGAACCGCCAGAAGCGCTGGACCCTTCAGCGCTTCGCTCATATCCCCTACTACGGCTGTAGCATAGGGGGACCGCCAGAAGCGCTGGACCCTTCAGCGCTTCGCTCATATCCCCTACTACGGCTGTAGCATAGGGGGACCGCCAGAAGCGCTGGACCCTTCAGCGCTTCGCTCCTATCCCCTACTACGGCTGTAGCATAGGGGAACCGCCAGAAGCGCTGGACCCTTCAGCGCTTCGCTCCTATCCCCTACTACGGCTGTAGCATAGGGGGACCGCCAGAAGCGCTGGACCCTTCAGCGCTTCGCTCATATCCCCTACTACGGCTGTAGCATAGGGGGACCGCCAGAAGCGCTGGACCCTTCAGCGCTTCGCTCATATCCCCTACTACGGCTGTAGCATAGGGGGACCGCCAGAAGCGCTGGACCCTTCAGCGCTTCGCTCATATCCCCTACTACGGCTGTAGCATAGGGGGGACCGCCAGAAGCGCTGGACCCTTCAGCGCTTCGCTCATATCCCCTACTACGGCTGTAGCATAGGGGGACCGCCAGAAGCGCTGGACCCTTCAGCGCTTCGCTCCTATCCCCTACTACGGCTGTAGCATAGGGGGACCGCCAGAAGCGCTGGACCCTTCAGCGCTTCGCTCATATCCCCTACTACGGCTGTAGCATAGGGGAACCGCCAGAAGCGCTGGACCCTTCAGCGCTTCGCTCATATCCCCTACTACGGCTGTAGCATAGGGGGACCGCCAGAAGCGCTGGACCCTTCAGCGCTTCGCTCATATCCCCTACTACGGCTGTAGCATAGGGGGACCGCCAGAAGCGCTGGACCCTTCAGCGCTTCGCTCATATCCCCTACTACGGCTGTAGCATAGGGGAACCGCCAGAAGCGCTGGACCCTTCAGCGCTTCGTCCCTACTACGGCTGTAACATAGGGGAACCGCCAGAAGCGCTGGACCCTTCAGCGCTTCGCTCATATCCCCTACTACGGCTGTAGCATAGGGGGGACCGCCAGAAGCGCTGGACCCTTCAGCGCTTCGCTCATATCCCCTACTACGGCTGTAGCATAGGGGAACCGCCAGAAGCGCTGGACCCTTCAGCGCTTCGTCCCTACTACGGCTGTAACATAGGGGAACCGCCAGAAGCGCTGGACCCTTCAGCGCTTCGCTCATATCCCCTACTACGGCTGTAGCATAGGGGAACCGCCAGAAGCGCTGGACCCTTCAGCGCTTCGTCCCTACTACGGCTGTAACATAGGGGAACCGCCAGAAGCGCTGGACCCTTCAGCGCTTCGCTCATATCCCCTACTACGGCTGTAGCATAGGGGAACCGCCAGAAGCGCTGGACCCTTCAGCGCTTCGCTCCTATCCCCTAGTATACACTGGGTAGTCTGTTCCTATCATTGTGTGCAAGGTGGCTTGGTTACCCCCTACCAAAATGGGTCACAGCCGTAATAGGCGAAGTACAGAAGCGCTGGAACCTTCAGCGCTTCGCCCCTATCACGGCTTTAAAACCCGAGCGAAAAACTCTATGTCCTTAAACGAAATACCCGTTTTGCGCGGTCCATATCTCCGCGAAAACACAACGCACAGCCGGGACACTCATATCTAATTGTAGTCCAAGTCCCCCTCTACAAACACATCAGAGTGGATCCTGGATGCGACCTCCACAGCCGAGGCACGAGTCGGTCAAAGTAGGTCGCAGGGACCATATTACGCGCGCCATATCTACCCGGAAATAGAACGCACAGCGGGGATACTCATGCCCAGTTGTCGAGCTGGAAGTCCTCTAACCACCCATATAAGATGAATAATAAACGGATACACACAGCCGATGCAGCGCGTGTTTGAAAACCGCCGATCGATCTTCATACTCTGACAAAATCACAGCGAAAAATCCTTAAACCAAATACCCGTTTTGCGCGGTCCATATCTCCGCGAAAACACAACGCACAGCCGGGAACCTCATATCTAATTGTAGTCCAAGTCCACTTCTACAAACCTATCCGAGTGGATCCTGGATGCGAGGTCCACAGCCGAGGCACCACGCGGTCAAAGTAGGTCGCAGGGGCCCTATTACGCGCGCCATATCTACCCGGAAATGGAACGCACAGCGGGGATTCTTATTTTGAATACACGGTCGCGACGTCCTCTAACTACCCATATAAGCAGAATAATAAACGGGTATCCACAGCCGAGGCAGCACGTATTTGAAAACCGCCGACCGATCTTCATACTCTGACAAAATCACAGCGATAGCGCCAATACTCTGTTTCCTTAAACCAAATCGCCGTCTTGCGCGGTCCATATCCCCGCGAATACACAACGCACAGCCGGGACACCTATGCCGACCTGTAGCCACCGTCAACCTCTAAAGACATGTGGAGGGTGATCCACAATCGGACACTCACAGCCGAGGCACGACGCGGTCAAAGTAGGTCGCAGGGACCATATTACGCGCGCCATATCTACCCGGAAATAGAACGCACAGCGGGGATACTCATGCCCAGTTGTCGAGCTGGAAGTCCTCTAACCACCCATATAAGATGAATAATAAACGGATACACACAGCCGATGCAGCGCGTGTTTGAAAACCGCCGATCGATCTTCATACTCTGACAAAATCACAGCGAAAAATCCTTAAACCAAATACCCGTTTTGCGCGGTCCATATCTCCGCGAAAACACAACGCACAGCCGGGAACCTCATATCTAATTGTAGTCCAAGTCCACTTCTACAAACCTCACCGAGTGGATCCTGGATGCGAGGTCCACAGCCGAGGCACCACGCGGTCAAAGTAGGTCGCAGGGGCCCTATTACGCGCGCCATATCTACCCGGAAATGGAACGCACAGCGGGGATTCTTATTTTGAATACACGGTCGCGACGTCCTCTAACTACCCATATAAGCAGAATAATAAACGGGTATCCACAGCCGAGGCAGCACGTATTTGAAAACCGCCGACCGATCTTCATACTCTGACAAAATCACAGCGATAGCGCCAATACTCTGTTTCCTTAAACCAAATCGCCGTCTTGCGCGGTCCATATCCCCGCGAATACACAACGCACAGCCGGGACACCTATGCCGACCTGTAGCCACCGTCAACCTCTAAAGACATGTGGAGGGTGATCCACAATCGGACACTCACAGCCGAGGCACGACGCGGTCAAAGTAGGTCGCAGGGACCATATTACGCGCGCCATATCTACCCGGAAATAGAACGCACAGCGGGGATACTCATGCCCAGTTGTCAAGCTGGAAGTCCTCTAACCACCCATATAAGATGAATAATAAACGGATACACACAGCCGATGCAGCGCGTGTTTGAAAACCGCCGATCGATCTTCATACTCTGACAAAATCACAGCGAAAAATCCTTAAACCAAATACCCGTTTTGCGCGGTCCATATCTCCGCGAAAACACAACGCACAGCCGGGAACCTCATATCTAATTGTAGTCCAAGTCCACTTCTACAAACCTATCCGAGTGGATCCTGGATGCGAGG